>NW_004797718.1:515812-518376 GCF_000002075.1 Aplysia californica | reverse complement strand
TCTCTCTCTCTCTCTATCTATCTATCTATCTATCTATCTATCTATCTATCTATCTATCTATCTATCTATCTATCTATCTATCTAAACAAATCATATAATACAGAACAGCAAACAACGACAAGCACAAGCACCACTACGTGTCGAAGACCTCAAATTCAGGGCACTCAGGTCGTGAGCGCGCTCACTTCCTCATGCACGCGCACACCCTCTCGCCCCATTACCCAACAAAGTGAATTGGTTGCTCACTTCAATTTCCCCTCTTCGCCGTTCTCTCCATCCAGCGAGCTAACCTGTGGCTTCTCATAACTCGCAATTTTTTTTTCACAGGATGCCCTCGTCATGTGTTTATACGTTATTGCGTTGGGATAGGGAAGTTGCCCCGAATTCTTTCTAAGTATCTCTGTCTCTTTTACACTCCCCCACCCCTCCCTCTCTCTGTCTGCCCTCTCTCTCTCTCTCTCTCTCTCTCTCTCTCTGTGTCTCTGATTCTCTCTCCATTTCTCTCTGATTCTTTATTTCTCCCCCCTCTCTCTCTTTGTCTGTCTGTCTGTCTGTCTGTCTGTCTGTCTGTCTGTCTGTCCGTCTCTTTGTCTGTCTGTCTGTCTGTCTGTCTGTCTGTCTCCATAGCTTTCTCTCCCATTGTATCGCCCAATCTCTTCCTTTTCACTCACCCTCTCAGATAATAAATGTAAACTCACCACTTATACATAAATCCCAACAAACACACGAACCTACACACACAAACGCAAACCTGGTATCCCAAACGCAAAACTCGAAGAAATCACGCCATTCACTCCCACGACATTATTATGTGCCAAATTGGCAAACTGCCATTTACATAATGAAGACAAGCCAAAAAATTCTGGTCTCGTAAGAATGACCGGAAGCATATTTTTGTTATCCCCCTTCATTCTTCTCACTGTCCTGCCCGTTTGTCATAAACCTGTCCCGATAATGAACAGCTCTTGTTTGCCAGATATTCCTTCTGTCAGAATTTGGGTTTTCTCTTGTGAAAGAAATAACAAAACCAAAATTTAAAAAACACCCTAAAAAGCCTAACTAATCCTAGCTTTGTTTCTGTATAATAAAAAACGAAATCAACAAAAAATACACACTTAATTCTGGCTTTTCCCCCGCGTGTAATAAACTGACGTGTATGGATTAATATAATTTTATAATCTGTGTACATATATTTATCTTTCACGAAACGCGTTTGCTAAGAATTACGAAATATTTTTCTTTTAACATATAATATTGTGTTGATATTGTTTGATCAACATGTAAGCCTAAATAATGTTATTTCTATAATTTTGATTTGCGATGTACTCTAGAACTTTTACTTGCCAGCATACGTTCTGCGAGAATCTGGGCTTTTGCAGATATAGAAAAAGAAAGAAAACAAATAAAGACCATCTTTTTGGGTCAGTGTTATTAATTCTGTAATCTGTAGATATATCTATGTTATTTCACAGAACTTGTCTTCTTTGACTTTGGGCCCTCGTGTCATGTTGCTGTGTTGATACACGTTACCTGCATCTGGATCGAAAAGCTTTTACTTTGTAATAATGCTGGTTTCTGAAACACACCATAACTTTTACCTAAGAGTTTTCGCTTTGCCAGAAATCTTGCATTTTAGTTTAATTTTAGAAATAGTTGTACGGTATTTGCAACAGAAATAGGTTACGTAAGTGCTGAAGATTAGATGTGTCCCCAGACCCAGAGAGTAACATACGGAAGAAAAGAGAGGAGAGATATGGCCGATAAATGGATGTTTGATTGGGAAAAGGGAGCAACCACACCAGCTCACCCACCAACCACCCTTAAATCTAGCTTTAGTCTGTGTGAGGAAAAAAAATCACCTCTGTGGATCAATTTAACGTTGTCTGGAAAATCAATTTGGTGGCGTCGGTAGTTTAGTGTTCAGGCCACCAGACTCGTAAATCGTGAGACTGCGAGTTCAGGGGTTCGAGGCTCAGCTTAGACTGAAGTTATGTCCGTGATGCAAGATGCTTTACACGAAATTTCCCACTTGGCTCAGTCCAAATTCGGAAGAACCGCTTCGTCAATAGCCTCGGTGTTTCTAGGGGCGCTAAACCTATACAATTTCGCACGTAAAAACTCCTTTACTCAGAATCAAGTAATCCTTTTTTTCTTTAACGGATGTTGTGTGAATTACACCTACATAGTTTGAACCCCCCCTTACCCCCCTAAACTAGTATTAAAAAATGTTGACGTGTTAAGCACACAAGAAACCTAATATATCTAAAACCTATGCCAGGCTGACAGTGGGTGCCAGAGTCACGCCTTAATTTTTTCTTTTTTAATGTAGGTGTTTTACACCTCAATCGACATAATGATCATTTAGGACAGGGGTTTCAACCCTGACTGTGAGGGCCAACTCAGGCTGAGAGGGATAAAAAATCCCTGCAGAAAGACCGATACTAGATAAAAATTGTTCCCACACGAGAAATGAACTCGGGTCTTCTGTTTGCGAAGGCAAAGCGCCTAACCGCTACACACCAGACTCTGGAACTCAGTAATGTATGGCCTTCTATATATATATA
>NW_004797718.1:509496-513091 GCF_000002075.1 Aplysia californica | reverse complement strand
AGGGGGGGGGGAGAAAAACTGTCTTATGGACAATAATAACCCATCACAAAATTCTCGCCTTGAGCCACGTAGCAGCTCATTATCCACACATAAGGCGTGGCAAGAAGAGAATGAAAGATGACACACGGACAAAGCTTTGTGTGAAAGGAGGAAGAAAAACAAACACAAAAAGGATGATTGTATTGACAGGAGGACGATAATGAAGTAAAAACTGACACAAAACACAGATGAATCTTGGGCGTAAACTTTCTCACAGAACTTATATTTTTTTTTACTGGTCATTGTATAGGTTTAACGACCCTTTCAGCACTGAAAGATTGTGTGGAGGGGGAACCTTCCGTCTCCGTTTGGACTAAGCCAAATGAGTGGAGAGACTTACCTCTCCACCACCCCTGAAAAACAACAACAACAACAACAACAACAACAACAACAACAACAACAACAACAACAACAACAACAAAAACAACAACTACAACAACTACGAAAACACCCCAAAGCAACCAAACCCATAGAAACAAACGAGCAAACAAAGAAATCCCCTAAAAACATTAACACCACCAACAAAATACTATCCAAGCAAAGAACGGCCTGTCGGGGATTCAAACCAAGGCCATCCGTTCCGTATCCATCATGATACCACGTGAGCTAACGTTGTGCACCACGAAGAAGTGAAAAAATGAGGGGCAGGAAACAAGCGAGTAAGACGCAGACTGTGACTATTTCCCACCTCCGTAGACACAGTTTGGATCATTAAGGAGATGGGCTGCTTCGAACTGCTTGTCAGGGCCGACCCGTCTGAGGGGGAAACGATCATACCAGCAGACAGAAGCAGATACGTGGTTAAACACCTTCCTAGACAGTTATCACACTCACGCCTATTACACCACAAACGCCAGTGCCTTGCTAACAAAGCAGCAGACAGACAAATATAACTAGAAATTGAAAACGGGCTTTTTAAAAAATACACAAAAAACACGCATGAAAATAAACCGTTTTGCGGTAAAAAGTGTACAGACATGCTAATTAGCCATGCCTCTGTATAGCAGGGGTTTCAAACTCAAATTATCTACGGGCCCCTGGAAATATAACCTTAAAGAATCAAGGTCACATCAAACATTCCATTTAAGCAAAAAAGTTTTTTAGTGGTTTTTTTGTTGTTGTAAATTAAGTACAATAATCAGATGTTCCCAATATTTTTAGCAGCAGTTCAGAACATGAACGGTTTTTCAGAACATACGGTTGTAGGGGAAAAGAGCGTTGTGTGTGAGAAGAATATTATGCAAGCCGCACTAACACAAAACTTTGAGGTCAAGTAGGGGCCACAAAATACCGTCCAGCTAACCTCAAATTGCCCGGCGGACCCCAAGTGTGATATCCCTTGATGCAAAAGCAGTCAGACAGAGCAACCAAAATTACAGGCGTTATTAGTGCAATGGTAAGTCTCTTCGCTGTAGGACCTAGTAGACATGAGTTCGATTCCTGTGTCGGGAGATCTTTTATCTCCTGTCTCTAACTATCTGCAAGTTTGCCACATTCTAATTAATAATATATAATCGATATCATTTATATAGCGCAAATCCCCGCTCAACAACAGGCTCTATGAGCTTCACAGTCTATATTATTACCCCAGCAGACCTGAGAGCATTCTGGAACAACCCCAACTTCCTGGGAAGTGCAAGCGGCCATTTACAGGCGCTAAAACACTAACATACGGACACGATCTTTCGCTGTCTATGGCCGGGTACCCATTCCCACCTGGGTGAAGTGAGGACAATTCGTGTAAAGTGCCTGTCCCATGGACACAACGTCGGGCCTGCGGCTCGAACCTCCGACCCCGCAACCTCACGATTACGAGTCCGGTAGCCTAACCACTAGGCCACCAACACCACTAATTAATTGTATCGATGGGCCGTAAAACTTTACCACTACTTTTGTAATATGGGCGAAATTAAGAAGGAAATTTCCCAGCTCTGAAGGTTTGCATCAAAACTGCTTGGCAAAGTCATCCTTGAGATTGTAAATTATATTTTCACTGTTCGCGAGGAGAATTTCCCTGTTTTGAGGATAAACAAGTAGCTTGTTGTCCCAGTTTTCGTGACTATAAACGATCTCAGAAAAAACCCTATTGATTTTGATAGAGGAGGGCTTATAATCCAATATTGTTCCCTGGAACCTCTTAAAAAAAACCCACCAAAGGTATAAAGACATGGAGATCTCGAGACGAGAAACCAAGCCACGCTTTCATTTCATTTCATTTCTTTTTCTTTTAATGAGAATTCCATGCAAAAGATCTACATACGACGAACAAGGCCACCAACCAATTGCGCCCATTTTAAATCGTCTTCTGTGTTTTCCTGTATATATTTGAATAAACCAGTTCTTGTTGCTTAGAGATGTTTCCTCAAGGTAGTGTTCAGATAAAACATCACGCGTTGCCAATGTGTCTTTCGTGTCTGTTTCAATGAGGTTTGCGTCGTTTCGTGTTGATAAATTAAAATGAAAGAATGCTTGCTGCTATAATTTGTTTTGCCGTTTCGTATTTTAAAAACAATTGGGAACAAATATTTCCCGGGGCGGGGGGGGGGGGGGTCGTTTATTTTCTCCTTCTTATCGACTGTTTCCATTTATTGTACTGTTCTATCCTAGACCGTCCACCCTGACGTATTTCTGGCTCAGTATGGAGAATGCCTTTCTAACCAATTGAAGAGCAAAGAGGTAGAGGTCAGGGGGAGTGCTGCGTGCACTTGACTGTAGACAGACTTATTTTTTCCCTTCTCTTGGGCGTTGTGGGGCGGCCCATGGTGGGCTCGAAACACAGGGAAGATTTTGGAGAGAGCAAAGAGCGGTGGCCACTGCAGTGTGCGGTATTGGAGTGTAAGTCTATGGTTGTTTCTTGTTCTATCTTTGACCACTTTACTCTTTCACACGCTCCGCTGAAAAGAAAAGTCCCCCCCCTTCCCCTCCCCCCAAAAAAGGAAGAAAGCCAGTTCAGTTGTGCACAAAGTTCTAGATCTAGATAATACATTGTATCTTAAGCCGTCAGATTTATTTTGACATGAAATTATTACGGAACAGCATCCTGATTTGTCTTCCCCGAAAATTACAGGATTACTACCGAAAGAAGCAACTAAATGAAATCATATGAACGCAAAAAGAAATTACGTCATTGCGCGCTACTGGCAGTGATTGAATTGACATTTATTTCATTTTTTTGTTGCTTTGGCAGTGCTTGCAAAAGCTTTTAGCGAAGCCTACACTTCCAAAGGACATCTGCTAGTAATATTAAGCTGCCGCCTGACTGCTTGGGAGCAGCAGTCATTTAGGAGGGAATTTGGCCTGGAACTAGACGTCAGTTTCGTTAATAAGGACAGCGTTTAGAAATAAAAATATGCTTATTTATGAATATAGTGTAAGCACGACATCGAAGCACCTTCCGTATTGCCCCCCTCCTGTCTCTGTCTGTCTGTTTGTCTGTCTGTCGGTTGGTCTATCAGTCTGTCTATCTATCTATCTATCTATCTATCTATCTATCTATCTATCTGTCTGTTAATCGGTCTCTCTCTCTTGCTCTCCCCCGCCCCCCTTTCTTTTACAT
>NW_004797718.1:501291-504191 GCF_000002075.1 Aplysia californica | reverse complement strand
ATCTCCCCCCCCAAAAAAAAAGAAACAAGCAAAATAAAAACAAAATCAAAAACTAAGCTGTCCCCCCCCCCCCCCTTTTTAAACAACAAATTTAATTCTTTAATAAAGTATCAGGTAACCTCCGCCATTCTGGTAATCCCTTTTCCCTCCTTTCCATGATTAACCCCCACCCTTTTCTCCCCCCCCCCTCCTCTCCCTCCCTCCCTGTTCATCTCAACAACCGTCGTCCATAAATGACTAACTTCACACCGCTGTTGAGCAGGTTTTGTCTCAAACTCTTTTAGCACGTTTCTAAGTGAGGAGAGGCCGGGTCGAAGGTGGGACAATTGGTCCAGAGTTCCCTCCCCTTGCCCCTGCCGTCAGGGGAAGCAATTTTCGATTTTCCGCTACGCTCTTAGCGGCCGTGATCCGGATGACAAAAGCTGTGGATGCAGGCTGCTGCTGCTGCTGATGGTGGTGGTGGTGGTGGTTTGAGGGAGGGGAGGGGGGATGGTGGGGGGAGGGGTTGAGGGGGTTGGGGGTTCACTGGAGGCCCGGAGTAAACACGTTTGCTTTGTTTATTCCCCCAAAATCTGGGACTGCTGTTACGCTCTTTTCTCTCTCTTACTTGCTCACCCCCTCTCTCACATTCTCACTCTCTCTCTCTCCCCCCCTCTCTCTCTCTCTCTCTCTCTCGAACTCACTATTTTTCCTCTCTCTCCCTCTTTGTCTTCTAATCTGCTTGTCTCCGTCTCTTTCTTTCGTTTTCTCTCTCGAGCTTTCCTATTCTTTCTCTTTCCCTATTTCTTTTTGTCTTGTCTGTCTGTCTGTCAGTCTGTCTGTCTGTCTGTCTGTCTGTCTGTCTGTCTGTCTGTCTGTCTGTCTGTCTGTCTGTCTGTGTCTCTCTGTCTCTCTCTCTTGGTTCACTGCCCTGTCCCATGCCGTTCCCTCACTTTCTCATACACCCCTGACCCGCCCCCACCCCACTCCCACCGCGATTCCTTACTTTCCAACCGTTCTTCTGTCTCTCTAATGCTGATTCTCCCTTTGTCTCGTCCCTTTACCTCTTGCATTATTTTATTTCACTTCTTCCAAGCCTCTGGCTCTCTTTTCATCCTATCTCATCATTCGCGTCATGCATTGTCTTCAGTCCACTCATCCTCCCCCTCTTTAATCCTTTTCTATATCTGTTTCAGCATTCATTCTCTTTCTTAACAATGAACATTCCTCACTGTCATTTTCGAATCATTATTTATGTACAACACATTACGTTTGCAATGATATCGGTTACAAACGTGAGAAAAATAAAACCTTTGCTATCTTTTGTCCTGTTGTAATGTGAAAGAAGATGGATGAGTTTTGTTCTTCTAATAGAAATTTGATCAAATTTAATACTATGATATGTATGGATTTAAAGCAAATACAACAATATATATATATATATATATATATATATATATATATATATATATATATATATATATATATATATATATATACTTTATAGAGGCTGTTTTCTTATTTTTTTCCTTAAAGAAGCGGGATCTCTGAAGTAAACAGAAATTTCATATAGACACAAACCAAGCAGGTCGAAAATCTTGAAAACTTCCCGAATACCCTAAGTTTACGAAGGCAGTTTTGGGTCCTAGAGCTAAGGTCCCCCGCATTGTATTCAAGTATGTTGGAAGCTGATCTAAAGGCGGGCACTCCACATAATTTATGACACCCTAAAAATTTCCTAAAGATGTCCAAGTGAATGTATTATGAGAATTGCACAATCGAAACTGCCCAAGTCAGCTGTCTGTTGTCGAGAAGAAAAGTGTTTGACTTAGACAGGTCGACTTCTTGGACAGTGTCATTATAATTAAGAAGGGGTTGGGGTGGGGAAGGATGGTTGTTGTACAGATGATTGCCTTGGTCAAGTGATCGTTAGAGCAGGTTCGACTATACCATAATTTCAGCACAACCTAAAGCAGTTCACAGAGGAGGACAAAGAATCTTTTGCGAATGTTTATTGACATGAGGATGAAGATGTGGAGACGTCCTATGATATCGTATCTAAGATATACCAAAATAGAAACGCTTGCATTGCTTACACATTTATCTGTACGCTTATTCTAATTTAAATGGTTAAATAATTAAAGCTACACGCTGCTGGGTTGATCGTTTGAAAAAAACCCCAACAACAGAAAAACAAAAACACCCCCCCCCCCTAATAAAATAGAACAAAACAACCTAACAACATTTGTATTAAAGTATCAACACAAAAAATGTACACAAAAACTCTTGTGTTAGGTAGGCTCTTTTTGATGCAACACGCATTTAAAAAATATATTTCTTACAGTTGTTATACGTACTCATGTGCTTTTTTGCGACTTCTTTTTCCAGTCACCACCATCCCCTTCCTGCTTCACCGGTTCTCACATTAAAAAGACCGACTAGGTTGACTAGGTTCGATTACGCAGCAAATGTCCACAATCGTACTGGCGTACAATGCCCCCCCCCCCCCTTTCCACTCACAAATCTTGGAATTGCACAATGTGAGGAGTTAAGTCGTGGTTGAGAGTTTGGGAAAAAAAGCTGATTTCTTATTGGTATGACTTATGAGTCAAAGCTGCCAATTTTTGTTTGAATCAAAACTATTGGGCCGGATTACGTTTTTACCTTTTTAAGGCGGATAGGGGTCCATTTTGTCCTAATAAAGAGGTAAAAAGAGTGTATAAATTTTGTAACCCCCCCCAAAACCCAACAACAACAAAACAAAACAAAAAAAATATACCCCCCCCCTCTCCCCCAATTAGAGAAGGATAGAAAAGAGAGTATAAATTCTCTTGATAGTATATACAATGTGAGAGGAAAAACGAAACATTTCGGCCAGGGGGTGTTAGGTTAAGTTTTCTATTTTCGCTTTGAGAAAAAAA
>NW_004797718.1:497849-500711 GCF_000002075.1 Aplysia californica | reverse complement strand
TGAGAGAGAGAGAGAGAGAGAGAGAGAGAGCGAAAAGAGAAAAGAAGTAGGTCCTACCGGTTCCGTCTTCCAACCACCAGAGAGGAGACATCAAAGAGACATTTACGACCAGCTGCTCAGAAGCGAAGCGACTTTCATTGCAGCAAAAACACCACTCGTAAATGACGCGACCCGCTCCTTGTCGAGTTCAGCCTGTATTCCCCGGTCCTCTATTCGTACGTACCCAGCTCTCAAATCAAGCAGCATTAAATCAGCCATTTCAATAGAAGAGATTTATTGATCGGGTAATATCGAAATGACCGGCTCAAGCAGTACCCTTCGCTTTCCGGAGAGAGGTCAAGATTCCACTTCCGGGCATGCGCGGACGAACCAATTAACGGAAACGCCAAGCACATACAAGGGAAAGCAAAGGCAACGATGGCGACTGAAAGCCGCCCCGGGGAGGAAAGGACCTAAAGAGAAGCACGTTTTTCCCTCCTCACTTTTGTGTTTATGCTCCAGCCTGCTGCCCACAGAAGTGATTTCACGCGAATAGTAATACATGTATATGTAGAACTACACGTATTGTGGTAGCAACAGTCAGACCTACAGTAAATACTGTGGCCGTGAGATGATAAAATAGGCAAATGAAGATTGTTGTCGTTACTCGCGGATTTCATTTCACGCAGGAAGCGATCTACTTTAGTTTAGGTTTAGTAAACGTTGAACGGCACTTGCAACACAAATGGATCATAATATAAAATGCCGACGATTAGAGGTGTTACTAAAGAGTTGTAAAGAAAGAAAATCAGAACATTAGATTCTGGATAGAAAGAAAGAGCGGCCCACACTACAGCACTTGTCAATGACACTAGAAGTGATACATTAAAAAAACATTATGAGTTATACCCCCATCGACACAATTTGTTACGATATACTCGTTCTGTTAATTTTACACGATAGGTTATAATAGATATGTAAAGAACTATTATCATAGCAATGACAGTATTATGAAATATTATAAACTATTATTATATTATCATCATTATCATTCTTCTTCTTCTTCTTCTTCTTCTTCTTCTTCTTCTTCTTCTTCTTCTTCTTCTATTAGAATACCAGGACGACCAAAATAAAAAAAGAATTAAAGAAAAATAGCACCACACAAGAACCCACAAAAAATGCACTTAATTAATGTGTCTCAAGACAGTAAAATACATGTATCACAAAAGTCAAGGACGTTTGTTATAAATGTTCTTTTTTCCAATAGCCAAGCTCTAATTTCGGACCGTGTCTGTTCCGTATCTGTGGTGCAGCCTTTAGATGCTTCGCCGTAGCAATCTGAAGACGTTAGTATGGTTCCTATCTGGGGAGGCTTTTATTTTTTTTAAAATTCGAGTATCCCTATCTTTCAGGTGGGATGCTGTACAAGTATCTCTCTCTGTCCAGGTTGTCCATGAGGGGTAGGGTCGGAGCAACCCGCCTCCTTAATTATTTCAGATGTGTTGATTGATGGGGAGTACAGCATTGATAATTACATTTTTTTACAATGCAGTTCTGCTTTCTGGATTGATGTATATGCCGGAAAACGGCATATTCGCAACAGAGCAGCTGGTAAATGAGATAGTAAAAAAATAACAAAAAACCACAAAAAAAAACAACAACAACAAAACAAAACAAAACAAACAAACAAACAACCAAACCAAAAACCCATAAAGGGATTGTAGTAAAAGTATAAACAATGAGGAATCCGTGAAAAAAAAACAACCGCAGCATAAACTATGTGCCAGTCTACAACTATGTGCCAGTCTACAGGATAGATGAAGGTGTGAAGGTGAAACAATGTGTGTTTCGAGGGGAAAACATAAGATACAAGCAAGAAGTCCGAGGGACAAAAGCAACATAAACAAGAAGTCAAATGAACAAATATAAAAAATAAGACTAAAACAACCCCCCCCCCCAAAAAAAAACAACAACAACAACAACCACACACACAAAAAAACCCACCCCAAAACATCCGCACAACAAAAACAACGAGAAGTCCGAGTGAACAGCGAGCAAAGTCACAAAATTGAAATCGTGATGACATTACATTCGAATGCTTGTCGATCCATAGCTTCATTTCTGTTCGACTGTCGGTTCATGTTTTTATTGGATTTCCCATTTAACTTATGAAAATAATGAATCAAGAGTCAAACAGAAATGAAGTTATGTGTCTGCAAGCTTTTAGAATGAATATCTTCTTGAATTTCATGTTGTAAGCTTGTCCGATTTCGCGGGGACACATCGGGTAACAATAAATGAAAGAATCTAAGTACCTGAATTTGACTGCAAGGAATATCTTTTTAAAAAATGTTCTTATTGATGTTTTCCGACCCCCATCTACACAATTTAGATCATTTAGGAGGTGGGTTTTAATCCTGCCTGTCAAGGTCAACCCATGCTGAGATGGACATAACGTCCCACAAGGGAATCGAACTCAGGTCTTCTGCGTGTGAAGGTGAAGCACCTAACCGCTACCCCACAAACGCCGTTAATTTGACTGACGCACCGAGACGATTCTATAATATTATGTGAGAATAAAGAGGACTGGAAATAGACATGTTCGTCTGTCACTCTGTGAGATAGCATGGCGTCACCGTTGTTATCCAATCTCTTCTTCGCGGGTTTCTTTTACTAACTAGTAACAGACGTCACAAGAGGGACACATTGTTGAAATAACTTACCAGGTCTATCGGGATTTCTTTCTCTTTTAGCACAATTGTCATTATAAGTTTAAATCAGTGTCTTTTCATCAGTATAATGTCCCACGCTTATACGAATCCTTTCCATCCCCATGTTAGTCTCTTTCTCTCTCTCACTGACACACACACACACACACACACA
>NW_004797718.1:495510-497512 GCF_000002075.1 Aplysia californica | reverse complement strand
ATTTGCCTATCTGTCTGTCTGTCTGTCTGTCTGTCTGTCTGTCTGTCTGTCTGTCTGTCTTTCTGTCTCTTTCTGTGTTTCTCTTTCCCTTCACCTTTCTCTATCGCTCTCTATATCACTTTCCTTGCCCTTTCTCACTCTCTCACACCCACACGGACCTACGGTCACACACCTCCCCCCCCCTCCCCTCCTTTCCGTTACCCCCCCTCCTTTCTTTTGTCCCCTCTTCCTTCTTCTTCCATTTGTCTCCCCTCCCTCCCCTCTGTCACTTTATTACACCTTCCCCCCTTCCATCCTTTCCTTAACTAGCCTTCCTTTTGTCCCTTCTACCTCTTCCCTCCTCCCGCACTTAATCACCCCGTCCTCTCTCTGCCTCCCCCATCTCTCCTTCCCCTCCTCCTCCAGTCATCACCATCTAAATCTGTCATCGCCAGCAGAAATATGCTCGCCAAGAGTTATGACGTCCCGGTCAGAAAAATGGCGACCTGCCAGGCCAGCAATCAGTGTTCCTTGACCGTTACCACGTCATCGACTTGCCACTTGCCCTTCTTCTTCCTCTACCCTCTTTATCCCTCACCTTTTCTAACCAAACACCTACTATTTGTTACTCTGCTCTTGCTTTTATCAAATTAGTTTAATTAAAATTGTAGCTCTGCGGGAATTTTGGAATAGTTTCTTTGAAACGGTGAATAACTGGAATAGGTTAACACCCCAATCAATACTATTATTAGTTTATTTAAGAGGTGGGACCTCCGACTGTCCCAAAAAAACCGAGCCTAATAGGAAATTCGAGTAAAGAACATTTCTCAAGGATATAATGTTGGACCTAGTTGAGGCTCAAACTCCGGAATCCGCAATCTTACGATATTGGGCCCTGTGGCCTAACCACTAGACCCACAACACCACCTGTCCCTTCTTTCCTTCTCTTTTAGAGTACAATTTGTTACTAAAGACCGTGGTCTTGTTCTCCTACATCGCTCACTATCATGGCTGCCACTCTTCGCTCTTTATAAACGTTTTGCACCAAAGTGTGAGCACCATGGCTCGCGCCATTACGCCCATAAGATAGACAAAGCACCAGTCTGGCTATAGTCGGATGCGTGCGTCACCCCTCCCCCCCTCTCCCCTCCCTTCAACCAACCCTCCCCCCTCACATTTTGCCCCTGCATTTCGTTCAGTTGGTGCATTTAATAGTGGGTCGGAAATACTTCAGAGTGCATGATCTAGGCCTTGGCTTATTATTATGGTAATACTCTTTGCTACAGCCAGAGGAAAAAGAAAAAAGGAAGGAGTAGCCATGAAGCAGGTAACACTACAGACATACCTGCTCAAACGGCCACCAAGCACCAGCAGAAATGAGAACTTCTAACTTCTACTAACGAGCTTTTAAAAATTAAATTTACACTGTCAAAGACATCGACTTGTCTAAGACGACCATTTATCTCCTCGACAATGCGTTGTTGCTTAGGATAATTCCGATTCTATTTCATAGTCTTTAATTCTAAAAGTTAATTCATGGAGATGGTCCTTACGGAAGTCATAAAGTATAAAGAAAACGGTACCGAGGGTGTAATTGTCCTGGCCAATATTATTATGATCTCTTATTTGCAAGTTTTGTGTTGTATCCATCTCGAGTCAATTTGGAACAGACAGACAGGATTGAAGCCTGGCTCCTGAAAGATCTGACCTGAGTCGACGCGGTCGTAAAAATACCTTCATTTAAACAATGGTTCGCAACGTGGGGATAATGGGTAATATAAAGAATGATTTGATTTTGTGCTTTTTTCGTGCTCTCGCTGTGCTGTGTTGGGATGGGAAATTGCCTTGTCTCTTGTTTAGCAGTCCCTTGTGTTTCTGAAGAATGTGATTGATATACAGACAATAAATATACGCCCTATAAAATACTCGAGAGTATGTTTGTGTGTGTTTCTGTGAAAAGATAGATAATTATAGATAGATACGTAGGAAGGTAGGTACTCCTAGGTGGGTATATATATATATA
>NW_004797718.1:487867-493061 GCF_000002075.1 Aplysia californica | reverse complement strand
TCCTTGTAGATTATCCGGATTTTGCCCACCTCTAAAAACAGCCGAATGTGAAATTAAAAAAAATTATAATTGTCATGTTCTACCAAAGAGTTAGACTCACGGGTAGATCTATAACATATAGATCTAGTACTGACATCTCTGCTTCTTTGCTTTGTGTTTATGTATTCACATCTAAAATTAAATTTAATTGTAGTTGGAATTAATATTTAATACGATACTTTCCCGATTATTTTGGCGGTTGAACATACAATGTGAATTCCGGCTTTGTTTTCATTCACAACTCAGAGTAGCCGCCTCGAGAAAGATATAGAGTGTGATATCTCCCGGCCATAATCTGGTCCCGTTTAACTTTGATTACCCTGTCAAACAAGTCAGCCTTCGCCCCTGAGAGAGAGAGAGAGAGAGAGGATAGGGAAAGAGAAAGAGGAAACATTGTTTTAATTCTTTTAAAAAATTCTGTCTCGTTAAGCCTCTGTCCTTCCCTTTTTTTCAACATTTACAATTTTAATTTCGACAAAACATTTTTCGAGCACACGGAACTGATACCACAGAATGAAAAACTGTACTTTAAAAAATGTAGATAAATTTTGGCTCAGTATAATAATATGAACAACTGGCCAACGATTTGATTTTACTCTTTACTTAACCCCATCTTTGTCTGGATTTTGATAGAACCAATCTCACCCATTTTACGTAAATATTTGCACAACCGTGTAGTTTGGAAATTGTTGTCAGTCTCAGAACTAGTTTTGAGATAGATTTAGATCTAGCCTCATGGTCTTGGCATCCGTCGATGTGGGCGTTGTGTGAAAGTGTGAGCTGTTTAACAACTCGCAAGCTGAATGTGATGTTGTGCACTACCACCAAATTTCCGACTTTTGAGAGTCGTTTTGTCACCTTTGAAGGCTGTTTTAAACCACCCCCCCCCCTCTCCTTTGAGCCAAAAATTATTGCGGTGCACGCCCACGTTCCGTAATATTTTACTTCCTTTTCGTACGAAATTCCGTTTTGGAGACTGGAATTTTCAGCAGACAAGTCTGTAGAATTCAATAATAAAACCATTGTTTTGCACAATTCTACTTCCTTTTTAATTCATGTTAGTATGTATGACATATATATATATATATATATATATATATATATATATGTAGTATATGTGGCCACCTCTTAAATTACATTACAGTGTACAATAAGAAATAGTAAATTAAATCTACATGATAAACTATGTAATTATATTTATGCCACTGCTGGACATTGACAAGCAGTGAACAACAACAATAACAGCTCTCCGAACTAGTTTGTCTCTACATTAAAAGCGAACTTACATCAAAATCGTAAAAAGTATTTTTTAAAAATCTGTCAACCAAACAAAAAAACCCCAAACAAAACAAACAAAAACAATGGAGTTCGTACAAGAACGCATGAAACTTGCGAGCTGCAGAGGTTTGTTAATCAATACCATTTCAACAAAGAGTGGGCGGGACCTAGCACGACTCTAGAATTTTTTCCTCTTCGGGAATTCCTTGAAATTACATAATGTATTCCTTTAACGACATAATGATATACTATTTCTAGATTAGTTGGATACGTCTGTGTTTACCGTTGTGGTTAATGGTCCTTACAAAAACTGCCTTGAAACTGTAAGATCAACATCAGTTTGTACATCATATTTGTCCCCCCCCCCAACCCGTCCGGATCTTTCTCACCCATCAAATGGAAAGAACCAGTTATAGTTATAGACATGTCCCTGTCGCACGGCACCAATGGCCACGGAACATCTGCTAGAGGAATGCTCAATACAAGAGAACCCCATAGGTGTTTGGTAAGCGGGTGCTCAGGAGTTATTTTCTCCTTCTTTCCCATTAATATCTATCGCCCTTATAATCTCCCCTCATTCTTCTCTTTGTATTTTACTCTCTTGCAGCACATCTGATATTTCGGCGCTTGTATGAACTTGAATGTGGTGGAATTTAAATGCCCCGTAAAACTATTACTAATACTAAACTAAAACTGGACAATACCAGAGCGGCCACATGATCTGAGCAAGTGCCGAGATAAACTTCTTGGCAACTAGGAGACTTCGACGGTCAACTGTATTTTTGTACCAGCATCTGTAGAAAAAAAGAACCGAATTCGATTCCCGAACGGGGAGAATTTTTATGGAGTCTTTCTGTTGAGGCGCTGCATCCCTTCCAGTCTGAGTGAACCCTGTCAGTCATGGTTGAAGCATGACTCTTAATTAAATGAATAAATAAATCGTATTGATGGGGGCGTAAAAGTACCTGCACTTTTATTCTTTACTGGATTTGTGATGATGTTTGGAATCACAATTATTAAGGCAACAAAGGAGATAAGATACAACAATAGGATTTCTTGTACATTTCGGGGAACATTTTCTACGCCTGTCAAAAAGATTAAAGCACACTGACACAGTAGAGGCCAACAACCAGGATGGCTATTTTTTTTTAACATTTGGCCTCTTAAGTCACGAAAAGCAAATCTGGCATTTGCGGTTATCCCCCAATTCCCTTTTAGTACTCTCGAATATTGTGTACTAGTGGCAATGTGCTATCAATTCTTTTCAACTTCCTCAGCTCCAGTGATTGACTACGTGTTGTTTCCAACCACTTCTGATCAATACTTGAAGGGATCTGTGGCACAACGCTGTATGTACAAAAAGGGAAAATATATTTTTTTTAAATTGGTCGCTTTAGAGGACAAATGGGCTAACCCAGATTCCGGGGGTTTCCAGAAATCTTGACATTCACCAAAAGTGGACATTGCCCTACCTACCTATAGGCAAAGTTTAGTCTCATTGGTGTGTATATTTGCTTGGTCATAGAGAAACTCTCATTGTATTTTAAAGAAACTGAACAAGGGGCAGAAACTTTACCTTCGATTTTCCCCAAACAGCATTTTCGGGATAGCCCCCTTGTGCTTCAGCGACCAATTTAGATGTAGGTGTTTTTTTCGCTCCCATCGACACGTTTTAGATCATTCAGGAGGCAGGCTTTCTTCCCTGCCTGTCAGAACTAACCCGAGCCGAGAGGGATTGAACATCGGAGAAAAAACACCACAATTGGCAATACCCCCGCCCCCCCCCAAAAGAACCACAGACACATTCTGGAATCAAACCCGGGTCTCCTACGTGCGACAGAGAAGTGTTAACCGCTATACCAACAAAGATGCCGGTACTAAAAGTGTAAAACGTTGGAAAAACAGATTGTTTAATTCACAAGGTTTATAATATGTTGTTGAAGACAAAACTTAATCAAAGCATGCAGTACACAATTATTGGTTATAGCGAGCTTTGTGATAAAGTATTGTAAGGCAGATTTATGATTTTTCTAGCTGATCCAAAATTTGGAATTAGTCCATTTTGTCGTCACACAGCCTTTCATGATTCTTTTTCACAATTCTCCCCAACTCTTCACTTACGTTAACAAATAGTGACAATCTAGGGGGTGGTTGGGGGGGGGTGTAAATGTTTTAAAAAACCACAACAACCCCGCTATCGACAATCTCCGTCATAAAAACGAAAATGACACCATTGCGCAAGGCAAGGTGACCCAGAAATTGATTTTACAGCAAAATACAGAGATTCGGAAGTAGGGTTATTCAGCTGAACTACATGACTAATATTTGAAGATGTCCACAGAACGTTTGCTCAAATCAAAACGTGCCTTTCAGATTTATGCGTTTTGTTGGTAGAGCCTTAAAGTTAACAGGGAGAGAGATGCCGCGGCCTATATTTTCACCTCGAAAAGAGTTGGGGAATTAAGAGAATGAACATTATTATCATCTGACAAGATCTTTTGTTATCTTTAGACGGGTATCCATTCCCACCTGGGTGAGGAGGGGAAAAATCAGGTAAAGTTCTTTGTTTAAACCCATGAACTTTTGGTTTGGAGTCAAACAGCCTAATCACTAGACTACCGAAGTCACAAATATAAGGAATTGGTCGGCACATAAACAACGTCGTATTGCAAACTGGCAGGTTCTGTTACATCTTGTTAGTAGTAGCATCGAGTCATAATAACCGAAGTAATCACCACTGAAGTTGTCGGCTTAAGTACCTTTTAAAAGAGAAAGCGTGAACATTGTAGCCGAAAGCTACCACAAACTGAACATGATAATATCTTTCTCTTGCAATACCACTAGCTTCATTTTTGTTTTAATTTTTTGAAGCACTCTCTTAGTTATGTTGGTATCATTCTAGACTACAGAGCGAATATCCATGGTTTGAATCCACGACTGGGAGTTCCTGAACTCGGGTCGTTTTGTGGAGTTTTCAAGGTTCTCACCGCATTTGGATCCATACTGTCAGAGATAGGAGATAAATTCGGAAGCCCCACTTCAAACAAATCGTAACAATGTTGAAAGAAGCGTTAACTTACTCTTAGTTTACGTTTCGCATATATTGATGCTTTCCCAGTCTGTCGTCTGCTTTCGTCTCCACTTTTTGCCCCCTCCCCGCTTTGCCTCCTCTTCTGAGCTCTTTCTGCAGCCTTTCTACTGCTAGTTCTTGGCTCCTTTTTACTGCTGTCTTTTAGCCACACCGCTGATCTTAGGGTAGGTAAGACCTAACACCTAGCCTTCTCGGATAAGGGCAACAAAATTCGGAAGTCCTGTGTGCAAGTTGCACTTGTTAAAGATCCATTGGTGTCCAAAATTGATAAGAGTAGGCGTCGGCTGCCATCCGGGCAAAATTCAAGTTTACTGTGTCCCGAGCGCTCATATGACATCAAGCAGTTACGGGGGCCTAAAAACACCCACCAAAACAAAAACACAATGTTCGAATCTCTTTTTCGAAAATCAGAATAGGGAGCAGGTTCGATGCTCTCGTTTGTGTTTTAAAATACTCCCCCCCCCCGCCCACATACAAACTATATATCTTGCTTTGAAATTAAAACCGATTTTCCAGTAAAAGCCCGAGACAATTGTCTAATGCTTCAAGATCTCCCGGTAGATTAAAAAGGGATAGAGTTCACTAATTATTGCATCACTCAGAGTGATGCCAAATTTTGAAGACGGGAAACTAGAGATACTACATGATTATTAAAGCGCACACATGTAACATCATAGACAGAGATGTTCATCTTGTACTAAACTCCTGTTAGGCCCTGACCGCCACCCCCTCCCATCTCTTACACACACACAAACACACACACACACACACACACACACACACACA
>NW_004797718.1:486293-487548 GCF_000002075.1 Aplysia californica | reverse complement strand
TGTCTCTTTGTCTGTCTCTCTCTCCCTGTTTTTCTCTCTTTGTCTGCTCCTCTGTCTGTCTGTCTGTCTGTCTGTCTGTCTGTCTGTCTGTCTGTCTGTCTGTCTGTCTGTCTGTCTGTCTGTCTGTCTGTCTGCCCACGCACTTAATATGGATATATGTACTATGTGTGTATGAGAGAGTTATCTTTGTTTGTGTGTGCGTGTGCGCGCGCGCGCGTGTGTGTGAGTGTATGCGTGTGTGCGACCAGTGAGTATGTCTCTGAGTGCCAGCTTCTTCCCTCTCTCACACCTTCCCCTCATACTCCATTACAGACAACACAACAAAAAATCCTCTCAAAGAGCCAGACACCAGCAATCACGGAGCCCTCTTTGTTCGTAAATCGGTTTGCAAATATTGACCTACCATGACTAGAAAAGAGAACAGACACATTAATTTGTTCCAGTTGTGACTCCTGCTTGATATCTTTGTGTTAATTATTAACAAAGTTAGTGCCCGAACGCCGATGACGTCATTCGCGTTGTTTGCTTCACCGGAGATACGGTTACGAGCGACCATAACAGAAGCCTAATGAATCTCACAATACAAAGACTCATTATAAAGAATGCTCTGAAGGCATGACCTCTTGTTAAAGTTTAGATTTGTCTATTTGAATCAATGATATAAAATTATCGTGCATATGTTTCTTACATAGCACAAGTCAGCTCGGGGAAGACAAATCAAAGTAACTCGACCCCCTAAATGAGCTTAAATCGCTATCTCAGATTTATTTTTTAACGGTTTTTGGCCGTTTTAAGTTACTAAGACCATGAGGTCAAAAACTAAACGTTCTATCTGCTCTATTAAAATCGTAAGATTATTCGAAGTCGCTATCAAAATAGTCAAAGAACTGTATTAATAAAACCTTGGCATATTGTGAAAAAAAACCTAGGTACGGAGCAGATAGAACTTTGTAATTCTAGGGTAGCGAGATGTGTCCCTTTGGAAAAAAAGAACACTTATACAAAACTTACTGGATAGTATTATCTTTTAATCAAGGCGTTTTACGTCTGTCAACATCATTTAGATCAGGGGTCTCAAGCTCTCAGCTCGTGGGCTAATCAACGTCCGTATGACGATGTTTTGTGGACCCAACCTGAGTGTCGAGTGTCGGCTCAGCCTTGTGTAAGTTAAGGGTGGTATATGTTGATGTATGTCAGACGTGATTTTATACTTGTGATTTAAAAAACTGAAACCTTGTGTGTGTGTGTGTGTGTG
>NW_004797718.1:481356-482843 GCF_000002075.1 Aplysia californica | reverse complement strand
AAGAGTGGGGGGCTATCGTTGCCATTATTTTAAGGCTGAATCTGAGTCTGTCTATTCGGCTAAAGCCAAGACAAAAAGATAAGTTTATCTGCCTTGAATGTCCGTAAACCTATTTTTGCTACAAGTGCCGTTAAACTAAAAAAAAAAAAAAAAAACTTAAAAAAGAGATACCCACTTCAGTTTGAAATAAATCCCAGAATTGAATGACGCAACAAAGTAATTAAATTTTAGATTTAAAACCACTCCATTTCTAAATGTAAAAAACCGACATGTCTGACACAGAGAGGAACCATTATCACTATCTTTTGACTAAGATATCTCTATATTATTGTATAAATGAAATAGTTCACTCACTTTGTAAGACCAGACAAGACTATCTTATGTGGTACAGCGGTTAAGCTCTTTGTTGTAGCACATAGAGGACCCGAGTTCAATTCCCCTGATCTATGTCCTGATAGTTAAGGTCGAAGTCAACTTCCTGAATCATCTAAATTATGGTGATGGGGTGTAGAAACACTTACATAAAATCAAAACCCAGACATGACATAATTGCATTTATATCGAGCTAAAAAAACAAAACGGAGTAAAGTGCTTGGCATTGGCTGACATTACCGTGTGGCTACGTTATTTTAGCCTATCGTGTTGTGTTTGAAAAGACAAATAATATGTCGTCTGAACCATTGTTTACGTAAATTTACTATATTAACACTGGTGTCACTGTATATGCTCAAGCTGTGTCTGTGTCTGCCTGTCTCTATACCTGCCTGTTCTTGTCTCTCTCTCTCTCTCTCTCTCTCTCTCTCTCTCTCTCTCTCTCTCTCTCTCTCTCTCTCTCTCCCCTCTTTCCTCCTTATTTTCTTTCTTTTTCTCTCAGTTTTATTTCTCCACAGTATGCAGACAAGCTCTCTCTGGTTTTCTCTATTTCCCTCTTTCTCTCTCTATCTTCCCTTCGTTCCTCTTTGTGGCCCCCTACTAGTATTCTTTTCCATTCACCCAGAGCTGTTTCCACACACTCTCCCTACCCACATTTCTTTCGTTGCAAGTTATTCTGTTTCCTGTCCGCCGTATGTGCTTGTTTTTCTCAAGACGTCATACTGTCCAGCTGTATCTTAAAACCCTGGGCTTGGCCTGACAAGGTCAAAATACGTCTCAGACAGACATAAACAGTCTCGGACCTAATTATAAGCAGTGCGCAAACATATTATCAGTTTTATCCTACTTAGCTACCTCGTTCCTTGAGTGTCCACGCTATACCAGTTGTCGAAATCGAAAGTCGAGCAAAGACGTAGTGCGACATCCGAGTTCCTATCAAAACTACCAATATTGTTGTGATTAATATTGTGATGAGGTGGACGTCGAAACTTTCGACATAGAAAAAGTCGTATTGAGGGCGTAGCCCATGATAGGAGATTGCCAAATGGAGCTAAGAGTTTTCGATGGCTTAATTAGTTCAGCAAAAGAGACCCCACCTCTCCCCAATCCCCCCC
>NW_004797718.1:478768-480632 GCF_000002075.1 Aplysia californica | reverse complement strand
GAGAGAGAGAGAGAGAGAGAGAGAGAGAGAGAGAAGAAAATGAAGACTGAGGGAGAAAGAGCAAAAGAACGGATTGGTAAGAAAGAAGAGAGAGAGAGAGAGAGAAAGAGAGAGAGAGAAAGAAAGTGAAGGAGAGATGGCGCAGGGCGGATGAGTGCTCTTTAGTTGACCTTGAGCTGACTGGAAACAATGAACACTGCATTGTCGGAAACGGACAATAATTCAGGGCTTCCTGTTCTTTAAATGATAGGATATTTACAAGAAAAAAAATGAAGCTCGGATTCCGAATTCCTCATTATTGGAATTAGAAGATGGGTCTCCAACACTATCTACCATTCCCTTTCATCCGTCACTCCCCTATGTTTCACCACAGCCCTTTGTTGTGCCACGCCCCTTTGTTCTGCCACGCCCATTTGTTGCGACACGCCCCTTTGTTCTACCTCGAGTCTATGTTCTACCACTCTCTTTTATTCTGCCCAGCTCATTTATCCCTCGTTCACCTCTTACCATTCCTCGCAGCGCACAGGGATTAATGAATCCATGAAAATCATGTTCTTTTCTGGTTCTTTAACGACACACAACAGTAAACGTCTGTCCTAGGAGTCATCCAATCAACAAAATGTTAACAATAGATTTTAAAATGGGAGATGAGATAAACGCTCTGTTGTCGGCAAGAGGTCTTTGACCGTTTCCCGTTTTCTTTTGCTCTGTTGAAACGATAAAAAAATATATTAATCAAGTTTAGAGTAAACCACATCCCTGGCTACCTCTATACTTCCCAGAGTTCAGTTTCGGACAATTTCCATCATATTCAGCGATTTGTACGCCCGAGCAAAGCCTAAACGAAGGAAAACGCCGTCTACAAAAAGCTCAAAGGGGTTGAAAAGTGCCCCCTTTTGTTCTTGTTGAACAAAAAACATCCGTAGTGTTCCGCTGTGAGCAAGTTTCTTGAGGACGCAATCACGTGATTAAATCGATACCAATCAGGAAGACCTTGGATATTCGCCTCAGGGCTCTCTGGGCTGGGAAAACGCCATGTGAATCTAAAGGAGTTTTGTAACGCTCCCAATCTGGCCACCTTGAATAGTCTTTACAGGGTCCCATAAAGAGTTCCGGCCAATTGTTCAAAACTAGCCTGGTCGATGGGGTGTGTCTTGTTCTTTGTGTTGCTTGGTATGGGTTTAACCCCCTACCCCTCATGTTAAAAAAAATGCATTTTTTTTAGACCTAAGATCTTTTTCTTGTTGCTTGACCAATACTCTGGCGGAGAGAAAAATACAGTCAAGTCTGCTTTAACGACCACTTGTCCAAGACAATCACCTGTACAAACAACTACTTCTAGCATATCCCCTGGAGTTTTTATTTTCTAAATCATAATGACACTGTCCAAGAGATGACAATCAAGAATGAAGATGAACACTTTTTTGCTCGACAATGGAAGGTCATCTTATAGAGACTACTGTACTCCACTTAGAAAAGGATCCTGTTTTGCATTAATCTGTTCAGTCTATAAACATAAAAATGTGGCCCGACAGAGCAAAAATATAAACACGCCGGTTCAAACTGTCTCGCAAACAGTCTCTTTTGGTGGCTATTCGTGTTAGTCTCCATCGAGGAAAACAGTTTAGGATGGTCTCCTTTAACGAACGTGGTTCGAATTGATAATTTTGTCAACAGGTGGAGCTGTTTTGAATGAGACAGAGACGGACGCAGGGGTAGGGGTGAGGGTGGGGGTGGGGGTTGGTGGAGCAAAAATGGAACAAAATTGGATTTCTTGAAAGATCAGATTTATTTTCGTCGAAAACTTGTCTCAGATGGAGTAGAAATGGAAAGCATAGAGAAAGAGGGAAAGAGAGAGAGAGAG
>NW_004797718.1:474462-477300 GCF_000002075.1 Aplysia californica | reverse complement strand
ATTATCATTATTATAATTAGTAATACGTTTTATAGTATCATCACTACACTAATTATTATAATATGTTTATATACTTGGTTTACAGTGCTTTTGGATCATGTAGTCTAATAAACAACAACTGTATAAATTTCACCAAGTCCTTTTTAGTTGATATAGTTCGGTACGTCAATCATTGTCTGTGAGTGGGAAATGTTTGAGGAATCAAAACTGATGGTTACAGTTAGACTTGCTCTTACGGCCATTTATGCCCAGACAGTCACCTATACAAACTACCTCTTCTCATTTCTTTTCTAGTGATTTTTTTTTATTTTTAGGGGGTGGGGAGTACATTGTAATGACGCTGTCAAAGATTTCGAAGACAACAACTTGTTTCCTGACAATGACTGGACGTCTCGGGAAGTTTTGAGTGTACTTGACACAGTGTGCTTTGTCCAGCACCATATTCCCACCAGACCGGATCAGATCAAATCATGCAGATCAGATATATTAATTATTTGGTACCTTAGAATGGCAAAGTTCTATCTGTTCAGTACCTAGTTCAGATAAATTTGACTTTAAAGATTTTGGGTTTTACTACATGGCAACCTTTTTCAAATGCAATTCTTTGAATATCTTGATAACGACTCTGCGTAATATTACTATTTTGATAGAGCTGATACAACATTAATTGGTTTCTGACCTGAAGGTCTCAGAATCTCAAAACGTCCTAAAATGTCCACAAAAAACTGTGTAATTCTGAGTTAGCGTATTGTGTATTCGTTCTTGGTGTAAAAAAAACATGCTTGTCTCTCTAGATGTGTCAGCATGGACAACTGACCACGTGAAAGAGTGGCTCCAGACAGGTATCTCTGAGTATAATCTGACCGGCCTGGACATTGAACAGTTCAGTGGAGTGGACGGTGCACGGCTCAGTCAGATGTCCTGGGAGGAACTGTATAATCTGGCAGGACCGGACAATGTGCACGTCCTCTACCCCTACCTCAACTACCTCCGGAAATGTGAGTTCTGATGATTGATGCATATGTTTCTTCGTCTCTCAATTATGCACTCACTCCCTCCTCCCAGCCTTTAACCCTAATTATTAACATATTTCATCATTGTTACAAACTATCTCTATTCTATTCTATTCTATTCTATTCTACTCCGTTCTATTCTATTCTATTCTATTATATTCTAACACAAGCATTTAAATATGTTCCACGTCTTTGACACTGTATCAAATTTTGCATACAAATACACACAAACACGTCAAAGATCTTGCTCATACTGTAAAAAATTATGGCGAAAAAGCCAGAGGAAGACGAAGAATAACTTAAACTTTTTTTGAGAGGATCAGGGTAGAAAAGCGAGTTTCATATCTGGCAGAAGGATTATTAAATGTGAGGCAGCGTGGTGGAATCAGGCTCTCGTCAAAATAATCAAAAGGAAGAAACTTGCATTTTTCAACAGGTCCATGAATTTTAATCAATTTTTTGTTTTTTATCTCCACACCTTTCATGCCCATTAAAAAACTCATTTCTGTGTGGATTTTTCTGACAAACGTTGATTACAGGTACAAAAAATGTAAATTTTCAGTTACCATGGACTGTTAAGTTAAGGAAATAACTAATCTTTGACGGCCATTTTCTTACTAATTTTACCTCTGAAAATAGGTGACTCCCACCTCCTTCTTTCGCAAATATCTCTACTTGTATTCAAGATAAATGGATATTTGTTTTATTCAAATAAAGACAAATGAACAAGCTTTATGATGATACCAATAACTCTTCAAGCCCGAAAATTGACGAGAGCCTGATTCCACCACGCTGTCTCACAAATACTTTTCGCTGTCGCCCTTTAAATCTCTACAAATTATTATTATAATGAATCTTTTACATTCTTTCACAAACATATCTATTTGCCTTCCAAAGGATACGACCAATAAATAGCATTTGTTTCATAGGAAAACTTACCCCCTCCCCTTTTTTCAAACTTTTTCTTAGATACCCCCATTCTCCTTGCCCTTTTCTTACTCTATTCCAAGGCATCCCCCACCCCTTTCTTATTCTTTCCCACCATCTGCCCTACCTCTTTCTTAATCTTTTCCAAGACACTCTGCCCTTTTATTCTTTTTAAAACCTTAGGTCACTTCCATTAAACATGCAAAAGCGTTTTGGAATAACCTTTTTATTTTCTCCTGGGCAGCCTCCCCAGCATGTTACGCATCTCGACGAGTGAGTGACGGTTCCACGACAACTGAACGCCAGAACAGTCACGCCTCTGACGTCAGGGATCTCGACGACAATGTTACGTCATCACGGTTTTGTCCCGACGTCACAGGTGAGTAAAGATCGAAATAATGACATAGAACTGCACCAAAAGCTTTTATTTTCTAATTTTGCGTTGCTTCTCGCTTTCTTGTAACTGTCTCAGGTTCAAATCCTGTGGCGTTGATGGCCTAGTGGTGAGGCTCTCGGATTGGCCACCGCCGTAGGTCGTGGGTTAGAGCTCCATCAGGGGGCCGACGTAATGTCTCTGCCTGGGAAAGGCAATTCATTACACGAGTTTTCCTCACTTCACCAATGTGTGAATGGGTTCTCCGTTAGAAACAGCAAGATATCCTGTCAGTTTGTTTGTAGAAGAGCGAAAATACACAAACGCAAACACACGCGCGCGCGCACACACACACTCACACATACACACACACACGAAGCAGAAGAGGGAATAGATAAAAGTGGGAATTCGATTTAACAAGTATTGGTGCGTCCCTATGAGTATGTCATGTTGTGAGTGTGTCAGTCTGTCTGTCTGTCTGTCTGTCTGTCTGTCTGTCTGTCTGTCTGTCTGTCTGTCTGTCTT
>NW_004797718.1:467440-469834 GCF_000002075.1 Aplysia californica | reverse complement strand
GAGAGAGAGGGGGGTGGGGGTGGGGGAGAGACGGAGAGAGAGAAAGAAAGAAAGAGAGAGAAAGAAAGATATAGAGAAGGAGAGAGGGAGAGCGAGAGAGAGAGAGAGAGAGAGAGCGACAGAGAGAGAGACACAGAGAGAGAGAGGAGGGGGGCAGAGACAGATGGAACGAGAGAAAGAAAAAGAGAGAAACATATAGATAGAGAAGGAGAGAAGAGAGAAAGAAAGAAAGAAAGAGAGAGCGAGAGGGGGTGGGGGAGAGACGGAGAGAGAGAAAGAAAGAGAGAGAAAGAAAGATATAGAGAAGGAGAGAGGGAGAGCGAGAGAGAGAGAGAGAGCGACAGAGAGAGAGAGAGAGACACACACAGAGAGAGAGGAGGGGGGCAGAGACAGATGGAGAGAGAGAAAGAAAAAGAGAGAAACATATAGATAGAGAAGGAGAGAAGAGAGAAAGAAAGAAAGAAAGAGAGAGCGAGAGGGGGTGGGGGAGAGACGGAGAGAGAGAAAGAAAGAGAGAGAAAGAAAGATATAGAGAAGGAGAGAGGGAGAGCGAGAGAGAGAGAGAGAGCGACAGAGAGAGAGAGAGAGACACACACAGAGAGAGAGGAGGGGGGCAGAGACAGATGGAGAGAGAGAAAGAAAAAGAGAGAAACATATAGATAGAGAAGGAGAGAAGAGAGAAAGAAAGAGAGAGAGAGAGAGAGAGAGAGAGAGAGAGAGAGAGAAGGAAAGCAATAGAGAGTTAAATATATGGAGAGAGAGAGAGAAAGAGAGAGAGAGAGAGAAAAAGAGAGAAGAAGAGAGAGAGAGAGAGAGGTCAAGAAAAAAAAAAGATAGTGTGATAGATAGAAAGAAACAAAGTGAGAAAGAAGGGGAAGGGTGGAGGATGGGGGAGTAGATAGAGGAAAGGGAGAAAGAGAAAGGGGAAGGGATAGAGAGATAGAGAAAGATAGTTACATGTAAATAAAGATAGAGAGATTAACAGAGTGAGATAGATAGATAGATAGATAGATAGATAGATAGATAGATAGATAGATAGATAGATAGATAGATAGATAAAAGGAAAGTTATAGGGATAGATAGATAGATAGATAGATTGATAGATAGATAGATAGATAGATAGATAGATAGATAGATGTAGAGAGAGAGAAGAAGAGTGAGAGAGAGAAAGAGAGAGAGAGTGAGTGAGAGAGAGACAGAAAGAAAGAGAGTGTGTGGTTTTGTAAAAGAAATAGAAAGAGAGAAAGAAAGAGTGGGGAGAGAGGAGAGAAGTGAATCGTACTGGCCGTTTTCTCTAGCAATAAACAAGACAACCGAAACGTAACAGTTCGCTCTGAATTTTTTGTGGGTGTATTTACTCATTCCTGTCGAGGGGACCAAAATTCGGTCTGATAAAGAATTTGACTTTAATGCTTATGATCTGGGATCACATCCCCATGGTTTGTGTGTGTGTGTCTGTCTGTCTGTCTGTCTGTGTGTGTGTTTTTGTTTCTCTGTCTGTCTGACTTCCTATCTGTCTGTCTCTGTGTCAGTCAGTATGTCATTCTCTCACATCAGCTCACATGACTCTTAATGAAAAATTCACCTAAAACTGTCTGTCCAGAAAATAGCACTGAAATGACCATCGTGAGTACTAAAGACATAATGATTTCGTAATGATTAGGTATTACGTCTTCCAAACAAAGGACCTAATTTCGAACCCGAAGTTTTGAAGTTATTTTTCAAGGATTTTTTCAGGAAAACAATTTTTCCAACATGAATGTGTACAAACTTTTCGATGTCCATTGGTGAGCAATAACTATCTGGAAGAAATACTGTTCTCTGAGTTAGCTAAACTCCCCGCTTACAATACTTAAACAAACAACTAACTAAATCTTAATGGTCTGAGTACCTGTCAAGACTACCACCAGACAGTATAACAGCGAGAGCATTCAACCCAGAAGTCAGAGAGAGACAGAGAAAGGCGCAAGCCCAGGAATGGGGAAAACATTAACAGAAGGGGTCTGAGAAACATTAGTCGAGAACAGCATAACTATTCAACAATCGATACGACAAGCAAGAAAAAGATGTTTACTTCTCGCCTCGACACCGCGAGGTAAAAGAGGCCGGAACAAGATCAAGTATGTTTGTAAGACACACTAGATCTAGATACCTTCAAATACAAGATAAAAAAGAATTAAAGACTGAACGTTGAATTGGCTTGGAATGTAAGCAAAGCAGACACATGACGATTACAGATTCTGGGAACAAGGTTATCATTAAAATTTGTGTCATCATCCTTATCATAATATCATGTGGTGCTAGATCAAGATATGTCAATGAAATACCATGTATCCAATCTTTGTAAAAATCTATATCTCCAGCTGAAGAAAATAGGGAGCATTAGAAAATATC
>NW_004797718.1:462944-465705 GCF_000002075.1 Aplysia californica | reverse complement strand
TTCTTCTTCTTCTTCTTCTTCTTCTTCTTCTTCTTCTTCTTCTTCTTCTTCTTTTTTTTAAATCTTCTACTTCTTCTTCTTCTTTTGTCGGTTTGGATGATGCATCCCTATCTGTCCGGGTCGGTGGTTTTGAAGCAGCCCGCCTTCCTAATGATCTAAAATATGCCGAGGGGTGTAAATCAAGTCTAATCTACAATTTTATCACAAGTGCTAGGAATCGAAAATGACGAAGTATCGAGTATATTGTATGTATTCGACATACCAGTCCACTCTCTCTCTCTCTCTCTCTCTCTCTCTCTCTCTCTCTCTCTCTCTCTCTCTCTCTCTCTCCGCTCCCCCCAATCTCTCTCTTACCTCAGTTCCACATCCAGCCGGGTTTGTTTACCCTTGTGCACCATCTAGTCATTAACCCGACGTCATCACACATAGTTTGTCTGGCTGCTGCTGCTACTTGTCGATGCTGCTGTGGTGCTGCTGCTGCTGCTGCTGCTGCTGCTATCCCATGTCTGCTTTAGTCCAAACCAGGGTTCGTCAGCCATGTTTAAAACACACAGATAGTTGTTTAACCGACCGCCAGCTCCGGAATTGTCTCCCCGTGTCATATCCATTACCGTACACAAGGGTAAAACCAACGGCCGCTAGGGGGAACAAAAGCGGACACGAAGATTTTATTTGCTTTCACGGCCACACGGGAAGGATGAAGCGAATGAAAACTCGCGAAATCAAACCGAACGCTATTTCTCTAGCGGCACACGACAGGAATTGTGCTAGTAATTACTTCCCCTTGCCTGTCTCCTGACGAACAAAACACACCGGGGTGTCCAAATCCGCGGAGTTGGAGCGATTGATGCGCTAGCAAAGCCGAGCTGTCTTTGCCGATTACTTAGATTTTTGTTCTTGATATTTGTTGATTGCTATCGAAATCGCAATCGACGAAGGTGGTTCAGGCTGTATAAAGGTTTCCTTTGCTGCGGTTGCCAGCTTTGTCTTGTTATGTTTAGTTTCAGTTCACACCTCGTTAAGCGTAGAAAGGTCGGTTATTTAGGATCCAGGATTTTTAGGGCATTTATTTTGACTACAATTTAAACAGATACAGTGTCAAACGACTAATTGTTACCAACATTTTATAGATACAGTGTCATACCGGGTGCCCACTACAGATGGGATCGGCCGACGCGGTCGCCTAAAAAACAACAGTGTTTGTTTTCAGTTTCACTCGACAGAGTCGGGCGATCGGCCCCATCCAGCCGTAGTGGGCACCTGTATCAGTGGAATAATTGTCACCAACATATAGGAAACTATTTGTGTTGCATCGTGGTGAAATCGGGGGCTCGTCAAAATAATAAAATCGAACAAAACGATATGTTTCCTCCCTATGGGCAATGATTATCGAATTTATATAATATGTATAATGTTTTAAAATTCCCCAAACTTTACGTGCCATCTTCTCGCTAATTTTACATCTGCCACCAGGCCACTCCCTTCAGCTTCAATCGAAAATATCCCGACTTTTATTCTAGGTAGATGGGTATTTCTTTCACACAAAAAAAAACTAAACTAAACAAATTATCAAGCTTTAAGATTATACCAATAAATCCATATGCACAAACATTGTCGAGCGCCTGATTCCACTGATTTATAACACATTAACATTTTATCTCCAATGATCTACTTGCTAATGTGGAGGGGGGGGTCTCTAAGTCTTTGGTATATAAGCGTATTGGTCTTTATAAGGGTCATGAACACCCTGTTTCAACCGGAACGACTGAAAAAGAGTAGATAGAGGCAAGTCAAGGGCAATGGATGTTAAGAAATTCATTGTTTTTAGGCAACTGAAAAATGTCAGAATACAGAAACATTTCTGAGTACGTCCGAATATAATGTATCTGTATTGATAGCCGTGTCCACCAGAGTATTAGTTCCAGACCAGGCAGTTGAGAGGGAAATTCATGTATGAAACAAACTGACAAAAATCTAAATCATCAACACCTTGTTTCCCGCTTTTGTTATTTTAATCATCCTGAACAATACAGTTTATGCAAGAATGTTTTGTTTTTGCTTTAAAATTGTATCGTTTAATTATACATGAGCATTCATTTTTACGAAGAAAGGCCTACAGTTTAGGAGTTGGAGTGGGGGTGGGGTGGGACGGGTGGTGGGGTGCTTTACGTGGTTTATGGTTTGTGATTACAGAAAGTATTGTATTTATCAGTTGGGGTTCATAAGACACATGCTGTACTTGCTTGAGAGGAGTATCATTGATTTTGATATTGTATGTTGGGGTTGGAGTTTTTTCTGCTTATCACCATTGTTTCGGTTTTCTTGATGTTTAGTCTTAAGCCCATGTTGTCACTCTCTTGTACGATGACATTTAATAGATTCTGTAGGTTTTTTTCATCTTCTGCTATTAGGACTGTGCCATCTGCATATCTTAGATTGTTTATATTATGTCCACTATCGAGATTACCTAGCATTTCTTCTATGTGTCTCATGATATTTTCACTATACAGGGAGAACACATCTGGTGAAAGTATACATCCCTGTCTAACTCTTCTTTTAATCTGTATGTATTCGCTGATGTCGTTTTCTATTCTTATAGCTGCGGTTTGATCCTAATACATTATTCCTGGTAATCCTTAGGTCCCCCCGTCAATATTGAAGACTTCTAGCAAGTCGGTGATCTTGTCGTGCCGAACTTTGTCAAATGCCTTGGTGTAGTCTATAAAACATCAATGAATATCTTTCTGAAATGATATAATAT
>NW_004797718.1:456464-461191 GCF_000002075.1 Aplysia californica | reverse complement strand
CCCCCCCCCCTGCCAACTGCAGGACCCATCAACATATCCATCACTAATTTATTGTTTTGTAGTCTAGATTTCTAGAAGTATAAAGGAAAAATACATATTCTCGAAATTGTAGTATAGCATAATATCAAAGATAAAAGTTGCAGTCTTTCAAAGCGTGGCTCGTTGATAATAAACATTAAAACACACTTTTTGAATCTTAGCATATGAGAAACAATTTTACGTAACTGTAAACATTTGGTCTGAAGAAATTACCAACATTTTGACAAAGTATATATTAACATTTTGCCTTAAGAAACGATTGACATTTTGCCTTATGGAACTATTCAAACAGTTGCCTTAAGAGACTGTTTACAAAATGTTGCCTTTAAGCAGAAATAGAAGCGATAGACCGATTCTTCCAAGGTGTGCTGTACATATTTTGTTTCAAACACAATAAAACTGACATATACACACCGTCTTTAACAAAATCAACAACGGACACCGCCAATGGGAATGAAACGGACCACATGTGATTCTAAATTAATAAAAAAAGATTGCACATTAAACCTGTAGAACTCCTGTGTTCAATATATTACACACATTGTTCAGTTTGGCAGTTACACGGTAACAGGAAAAAATGCATTCTTTGTCATTATTTGTTCAGTGTAAAGAATAATAATGTTCACATTATGACAACCCCAGCGACGTGGTTAGCTACAAGATCCAGCGTTCACGCCTATGTAGAGGTTATCTGTCATTTTACCACAGAGAACGTACTTGTAGTGACGTTAACTCTGTTGCCTTTAGAAGAACCCCTATTATATAATTGTAAAAAAAAGAAGAAAACAAAAATTGACACTGTTTGATAGTCTCCTGTGCAACGAAGTGTACACCTGCCCAGGCGATTTGTTCCATATTTAAAGCAAATGGTAAGTTCTCGGAAAAGGAGATGGAATCGTAGCGCAGAGGTTTATCATTCTCAATTCTTTCTGGTTATCTATAGTGAAGTAAACTGATAATAAATATCACCCCTCATCCCCTTTTCACAAAAAAGAAACAAAGTGATCAACAATATTAAATAGAAAAAAAAGATAAACAAAGATAATGATAGAAAAAGAAATGATATGTGATCATAGTAACAATAATAATAGCAACAGAAAAACAAGTGTCAACAGGGAAGAAAAATCAATATTGCAGTCCAGCTGTTTCTTTAACTTTCTTGAGTTCTGGGGCACTCATGCCTAAGCACCCAAGAAAGTTAGAACATTTTAATCAGAAAATGACCATGGTTTCCCATACGACACGCAAGACCACGCCCGCACTACATGTAGAATCGAACACCTATGCACTTCAGAAAATGACGATGGTTTCTAATACTCGACACAAAGCTAACTTTCGACGTCACAGCCTGGTGTCTAACAGCCTTCTTTTGCGCAAGACATGTTCCCTCCTAATGCCTGGAAATCAAAATTAATTAGAGACAAAAATCGCCTGCCTGGTAACGGAAGTTCGAAATCGAATTCCCACGCCTGCGCAAAGCACCGGTATTGTTACCGGATTTAGCGATATAGCGTTCAATTAATAGCGGCCATGCGGTGTCGCATAATATCGTGATCCAGGGAGAAAGATAAAGGGAGAAAACAGAGTGCTAGGAAAGCGCACCTTGGAAATTGCGAGGGGATGTTAGGGTCGCGATGTAAATGAACGGGGATTTAGCCTTAGGGAAATAACTCGTGTGTTTCAGTGCATTGGGGACATTTTGGGTTAGATTTTACAACCAGCCGGGTCGCTTTGATGTGAGATATTTGTCGCAATCGGTTCCATTTGTAACTTTTTGTTTTGTTGGGTTTTATTTTCCGAGAGAAGGCTGTTCTAAATTAGAGAAGAAAGGTCCCTTTTTTGTTGTGGCCATGTAGCAAACATTGACTGCACTAAAAACTGAGAGGAACGGATGATCGCACAAAAGAGCTTGGCAGATGATGAATAAATGCAGAATTATTTACTTTTGTGTCACTGATTTTCCTTTTCAAACTGAGAGCCAGTGTTTCGATTTCTGAGGCTGGAAATTTGGTGATATTCTTTTTTCAAGTTTTTATTTCGATTCCTCGAATTTAAAGTATTTGCTATCAGAAGGTGCACTATCGGTTTTCCTGCTCTGTTAGCGAGTAGGCGTATCTCGATAGATTTGGACTGCATAAGGAATAAACAAAACACTTTAGTAAAGGTAACCAACTGCTACTGACTGACAGAGATGAGAGAAGATAGATAGATAGATAGATAGATAGATAGATAGATAGATAGATAGATAGATAGATATAGACAGAGCGAGAGACAGACAGACAGAGGGACAGAGAAAAGAGAGAGGATATTCTTTCCAGAGTTGAAAAAAAGATAATCAAGATAATATTATTAGAAAGCTGTTTCAGACATATTTTTATTTTACTCAATAAGAATTCCACTCCTCCTAAAAACTTTCGTTAAAAAATGAAGTCAATAGAAGCATAAACAGACCTCAATAGTAAAACTAATTGGCTAAAAATGTTCCCGAAACAGTGAGACTGACGAGGAAATGGATGCATCTCCAACCCCCAAAAGCATCTGAACATATTGTAGTAATAAATCAGACGGAATGTCAACCAACGAATGGTGGATTGTTTCATTTTATGGTGTTGTTTAGATCACGTTATTTTGCGGTGCTAAATAAAGATTGTGACTGACAAACAACTCAAACAGCATGAGACAAGACGTGACTATTTTTAGAGTAATCGGAGGATGGGGGTAGGGGGGCGGTTGCAACCCCAGCCCCAAGTCACCCCCCCCACAGACACACACACGCACACGCACAAACACACGCACACCCCCCGCCCCCGACAAACTTCAACAATAACCAAACTTTTTCTCAAATGTTTAACGACAATCCCAAACCTGAATAAACACAAAGGGAAAATGTAAACTGATCTTTGTCACAAGTCTCAAACCTGTATAAACTGGTAGAACTTCAACTAAACCTGTTGTCAGACCGGCCCAGCAGCTAACGTACAGCTTCAACTAAACCAGAAACAACGTGGTAGAACTTTGACTGAACCGGCCCCGATTATTTTAATGTTTGATCTGTCTCCCTTGTTGCTTTTTTCATTTATCTCAAGAAGTTAAGGATAATAAATTAAACCGGAATTCCGTTTCTCTAAGATACGATAAAAAAAAGAACACTGCAAAACTATTAAATTTATTTGCCATTCTCTCATTTCTCTACCCCCACCCCGTGCCCATTCCTGCCTTTACGCATTGCATCTCCACAAGAACCCACCAACATCCCTTTTCTGCTTTACTCCCTCCCCTCACTCCATCCCGATGCCACCCCCTGCCCACCCCTTCCCTTTCCGCCTTCCCTTTCCGCCTTCCCTCATCCCCTCACCCACCCGTTTCTGCCACTTCCCCTTCGCCCATCCCCTAGTCCTCCCACCCCACCCTTTCCATAATATATCCACGCCTCCCCTTTAACCCATCCCCCAAGCCCTCTTCCCATCACCCCTCCTAATCCACTTCCTTCCAGCCTCTCTCGGCCCGCCGGTCTCTAAGCTGGCACCGGAAGGAACTCTCCCGTCGCATGGGAAGAAAAGGCTGGCCGCTCTCGCTTCCCGTGTAAACATGGCGGACTGGCTGTGTGGTTGGTTTGTCAGTTACACTGCCTCATTGATCCCCCGCGCGATGGCAGATTTTTGCCACCTAGGGTTGCTCTTCTCCTTTGAAAACTTGGACGATTGTAGCTTTATCGCTTAGTACGGCATAACCGTCGAAAGCCCAAAGAATGACTTGGGTTCGTATCTTTTTCTGAAAACTTTTTCAACATATTGTGAACAATGTCCGAATGTGAGTCATATTCCTAAATATTCTCCATCACTTCACGAAAAAAAAAGAAAGAAGAATACAAACTCACAAAACTAACAATGAAAGAATTTTCTACCGAAATCTTGATCGTGCACGGGCGCAAATACTCACGCACACGAACGAACACATACACACACACACATATAAACACACACAATACATACACACACACACACACACACACATACACGCAAACATACACTCAAACACTCACACTCTAATATACATTTTTTAAAAATTATATAGGTATATTAAATATCGTTGGATATTCTGATTATACAAGCTATATAATGTACACCTGTGGAAGCGTAGTCATGGTTATTAATAAAATATAGATGCGCACACCGCCACAGAATAGATCCGCAAGACAAGGCAGAACTGGTGTGGGAAAAGAAACTTCCCAGATGTCTCCTGGGGCCACATTCAAAGATTAGCTCCGGCACCGACATAACGATCAGAGTATCCCTCCCGCCATTGGTCCGGCGGATTCCGATTGCTCGGCCTGTTGGATGCTCCGGTCCGGGCTATTGTTGCCAGCGATTCCTTCCCAATCCATTCCTCTCCTCCTCTTTGTCGATCCTCCCATTCCTTCCTCCGCTCCTACTGTCTTTCGATCCTCCCATTCCTTCTTCCGCTCCTACCTTCTGTCGATCCTCCCATTCGTTTCTTCTCTACTTGTCTGTCCTTCCTCCCATTCCTTTCTTTTCTCAACTTCGTCCATCATTCCTTATCCATCCCACCCCACTTTTCCTTTCCTCCCTGGACGCCTTTTGCGGTGGCTTCCGTTGTGGACGTCTCATTTTTTGTACATCGATGGTTGGGATAGATCAAATCGTGGGATTTAAAGAAAAGTGTCGGGG
>NW_004797718.1:454049-456364 GCF_000002075.1 Aplysia californica | reverse complement strand
GGGGGGACAAAGAAAAAAGGGAGAGACACTCAGAGAGAGAGACAGAGAGAGAGACAGAGAGAGAGAGAGAGAGAGAGAGAGAGAGAGAGAGAGAGACAGGGAGAGACAGAGAGAGACAGACAGACAGACAGACAGAGATAGAGACAGAGACAAAGAAACGGACATGACAAACAGATTGAAATAGATAAACAGACATGCAAACAAAACAGACAGAGAACTGTGTCTGTCTGGAGCTGTGTCCTTTTTCTTTGGAGTATGAGAGTTTTAACACCATTTTCTTTGTGTAAATTAAAATGAAACCCGTTTCTCGAAAACAGACCGTACATGTATAATGTTACTAGTGGTAAACACTTCAATTCCTTGTCTGTTCCTTCGTTCACTCTGGTGTAAATATCCTATCAAGTATTTCCAGTATTCTTTCCTCTTTTCAGAGGGTGTGGGAATCAAAATTTTTCACGTTAAAAACACCTTAAATACATGCCAAATACATTCTAATACACGCACAACCAAACAGACAAACACGAATGCGCGCGCGCGCGCACACACACACACACACACACACACACACACACACACACACACACACACACACACACACACACACACACACAATAGTGTGTTTCTTGAATGGGCATAGAAAGTCGATAAAAGTTTTCCAAAGGTTACTTCGACTTCGTTATTTTAATGAGCCGCTCATGGACTTAGCTAAAGTCTGCGTTCTTCATTAATTCCATTCCTCAAATTGCCGTCTTTGAATATTGAATATACAAATATAATGTGTAATCTAAATTCAGATGCTTTTCAGGTTTTACTTGTCTCGTGACTCTCGTCCTTAAAGTGGCGTCTTCTCAGTAAAAAAAAAAGATGTTCTTTTACAAGAATATTAAAACTTTTCTTTTACAAGAATATTAAAACTTTTCTTTTACAAGAATATTAAAACTTTAATCCAGCAAAATGTGTGGTCAGTACTAAAGCATTAGTACATAAACCTGCCCTGTTTTCCCACAACAGCCTTATCAACTACCTTGATATATAGTTTTTTAGAACTTATTTTTTTTTCTTGGGGAAGATGGCTCAGTGGACCATTCGATTTCCAGTCTTCTAATCAATCTGCACGTTTCACCGTGAAATCATTCTTGAAAGAGCTACAGGTTTTTCAAAATCTCCTGACTAATGTCAAAATTAACAAACAAACAAACAAACAAACAAACAAACAAATAAACCTTTAGATCTTCAAAAGAGTAATTTGAAAATCAGTAGTATAGTCTCTCTGATCGTTCGAGCACTTTGACTCCGACCCATACCTTTCATCAAGCCAGAAAAAAGTAACCAAATATGGAAAATGACATACGTTTATTTTGAGTCCCACCCTGGTAAACTGGACTTTTTATGCTAGGTATGAGTCGGAGATAAAGTACAATAGTTCGGACTACAGTATATACAAAAATAAGACTGGAATTTGTTTAATGTTTTAAAGGACGCAACAAAAGACTTGTAGTGCGATTGGTTGGGCGTCTGGACAGACATAGAAGTCCGGAAAAGGATAAAAAAGGGGGGAAGGGTGGAAGAGGGGAGAGGGGGAGGGGAGAGGGAGAGGGGAGAGGGAGAGGGGAGAGGGGGAAGGGAGAGGACAAACTACTCATGACCCCTCCTCCCTCCACACACACACACACACACGCACACATCCGAGGTTCCATATGCCTCCCTCAATACCTTCTCTATTTCTACCTCCTTTATCTTCCAACCAACTTCTGGAAAAAGGTCTCTAATTCTCCCCCCCAATCACACACGCACACACACTCTCTCTCTCTCTCTCTCTCTCTCTCTCTCTCTCTCTCTTTCTTTTTCCGCACCCCCATCCTTGTATGCCTATTTTTCCCCCTCTCTGGCCATGTCTCATAGCCCTCCTCCTGCTTTTACGAACAATTGTCTGGCCTTCCATTTCACCTTCCCACACAACTCTACATAGCAGCCTCTAGCCACCGACCTCCACCCCCTCCCCCCCCATAAAAATAAAGAAATAAATACATTTAAAAAAATAAAAAAATAAAAATGGCCTGACAGTTCCTTTCTTACTCTCTTCACGTATTCATTTGCATCGCTCTACCCCATCTCTCCAATTTGCACTCCCCCACTCTCCCCCTGTCACCCTCACCCCCTACCCTACTCACAGTCTTTCTTCACTTTCTATATACCCTCCGCCCCTCACTCACTCACTCACACACACACACACACTCACACACACGCACACTCACTCAGAAACACACTCGGAAACACACACTGAGCCCACCAAGAACTCGCGACAAACCCCCTAC
>NW_004797718.1:452252-453924 GCF_000002075.1 Aplysia californica | reverse complement strand
CCCCATCAAAACCGACACCCCTACCCCCAACCCCATCACCGACACCACCACCACCACCGACATCAGTGACTTGCATTTTGAAACAAAACAGCGGCGTCAATCTCTCGCCCCCGACCCGGTCTATCGGCGATTTCCTGCCGCGCGTCCCTCACTCCAGAATCACGCGCATGCCGGTACCAGACCGCTCCCCCCTGTCAGAGCAGTCTACTTTCACCCCCCTTGGCTGAGTTGGATTACAAGAGGACATTACAGATATCCGATGACGTGGTGTGGAAACTAGCGGGAAGCTCTTCTTGTTAAAAGAGAAAAAAAAGTCGAAAAAAGAAACGAAAACGAAAATCATGAATAGCTTTGTTGAAGACAGTTTTTATTGTTTTAGTCATAATATTATATTATCGGACGGTATTACAAGGGAAACTGAGGATCAAGTTCTTACTAGATCTAGTAGTAAACCGGCTTATGTGTGTGCGTGATTCAAAGTGTAACGTGAGTAAGACATTCTTTATCTACCTCAAGGAAGTGTCAAAGATAGACAACGTGCGAATTGCAGATACACGTAATTCTTATTTCATGATAATTATGATCTATGATTAGTATTTTTTTTTAAAGAGGGGGGGGGGGTAGTAAGCGTAGTCAGACAAAATTTAGAATCGAAAAAGAGTTCTTACGTAATATGTTCACATCTGTTATGTTTCTATGGAGGGCAATGTTTGTTATGATCGCTGTACCATGAAGGGGCTTGGTGAATTATTTTAACCGTGAGCCATGCTTGTGTTTAGGAATATTTTTGTCCTCGTAAAAAAGTGTTTATCGGGTGTTTTAACAACGATGAGCGTATATTAAAAAATGCCCCCCTCACCAACCCTCCCATAAGTGTATCTCCTGCCTTTTTCTAAGGGAAGATTGTTGTTTGCACTTTCTGTGATGCTTTCTGTTTTCTGAACAGTCTCTTACACATAACGATAAACCATTGTAGCTGCACGAAGCTGGAACAACGCACGTTGAAGAAACTTTTGTTTTTATCAACTTGAACATTGAATGAAAATTTCTTGTGTTGTGACTGCAGATACAACCTTTAGCTGCTATTATGCCAGCATTATATCATAACGGAAAGACCCATTCTGATGTTATTCAACACGAAACATAAGTGTCAGACTTCAGTATTTTAGTAAAGATGAAAGATTATTGCGATAAAATTTATACCTGTATCTGAGAAGGCATGCTCATGAATGTCAAATTATCAAAGCTATGGTTTGATGCATCGTGTACGATGTTGGTGCTGAAAAATCAGAGCTAGCGCTATAAATACATTGATGTTTCTTACCACGTCACGGTTGTTTTTTTTATTTATTTATTTTTTTGAATTTGCATATTGTAAATTGTCTCTCTGGGGTCTCCAACCCTGCACTGGCCCTATGTCATCTTATCCATGTCTACATGAAAGATAAAACGTTTCTTGTCTGTGCAAACTAATGATAATTTTCTTGATGGTTTAAATAGGAAATCTTGATGATAAAGAAAAGGGGGAGAAGAAGAAAATAAAATAAGAAGATAATGAATAATAGTATATTACCATAATCATCTTTGTATTAAATAATAGTAATACTGATAATAATGGTACGTATCATAACAATAATACTGATAACATAAAATGAAAATAATAATAGTATAT
>NW_004797718.1:449053-451199 GCF_000002075.1 Aplysia californica | reverse complement strand
GATGATGATGATGATGATGATGATGATGATGATGATGATGATGATGATGATGAAGACTAACCACTAGACAATTGACATAAAAAAATGAATATAAGACTGGCATATGGATATTTTGTTAACAATGTCGTGTTTTGTGTGAACAGTGACTCATTTAGCAATGAAGTATCACAGGTATAGGGGAAAATCGTTTGTCAATGTTTCTCAATAGTTTTGTTTCCGCAAAGATAGTACATAACAAGATGGTTCACTCAGCCAAAAAAGTATCCTCGGAAGTCCGCTCATTGCTTAAGATGGCGCTGCAGTTTTTGTTTTGAAGCTCTCTTACGTTTCTCCAGAAAAAGAATAGGAATATCACCCCCTTGCGTGCGCAGATTGACTGCTGTTCATCAGCTGTTCAGATTAGTTCAGAGCGGAGTTTTTTAAAAATGACGTCTCGCCTCTAATTCTAAAGTCAAATTAATTGAAGAAAACAGTCCCCCGTAAGAGTAACCATTTTTTAAAAAGTGTTCTTCCGAAATTTGAATTCTAATGTATTAAAAAACTTGCTAAGTTCACTGTGAATTTTTTCACACAAGTAGGGTCACTCTGTTCGCAAAGGGTACGTTTTCTCGAAGAGGGCGCCACCAGATTTTGAGGACCCGTTTTTAATTGGATCAAAGAAAGGAGTGAACTATCAAGTTATGTACTATCTTTGGTTCCCGTTAATAGGCAGATACACTTGCGGATTTCTCATTTCTACTGACCGAGAAAGAGTCATCGGGAGTCAGGAAGTCAATCACAATGCGACAAAAGCAGAAACTAACATCACACTCCTCTTTAAAGAGTCTACTTTCTGGCAACCTCCCCTTTAAAAGTCTATTCAATGCCTCTCCGTAATTGAATGTTTCCTATAATAACAGATTTAAAGTAGATAAAATGGCATTGCAAAGACATTATAAGAGTGGTATCTTTAGTAACGAGTGCAATAATACCTATTGACTTTTTCTAAATGGTACAGCTATTGTGAGGATTATGTAGCTGTTGTTTTGTTCAGAGTGAGGGTAGGTTACTCCATTCTCCTAACGCTTACACTTTCACGTCTGAGCTATCGCTTTAAATGAGATGAGAGCTATAATTCGCAAATAGGATCTTTTTAAAGAAAACGAAAATTCAGAATTTATCTCCATTTGAGTAAATCATAAAAACAGCCTTGAGAGTAGATGTAGATAGTTTCCCAGCGTAAAACTAAACAAAGTAAAATAATGAAACCCAACGAAGGAATATTCGAAGGAATATTTCAGTAGTAGAAAATAACAACAGTACTTACAACAACACTACAAAGCAATAAATCATCAATATCAATAGCACAAACAACAGTAAAACAAGTAAATAACAAGCTCACGTAACCATACCATATCTCATTTTCATTTCAATTTCCAAGGCTTGTTTCTTGAGAGTGGAAGTTAAGATCAGATTTGTTCTTTAAAATTACATTGGTCTCCGTCGCGAAAGTACAGGCGAACCTGCTCAAACGGCCAACTGTAGGAGACAATCATCTGTACCGTCCCTTTCTCTCCCCCCCCCCCACCCCTTTCATTTTTATCACATGTTAATGACTCTGTATAAGACGATCACCTGTCTAAGACGTTTTTTTTCTCCTAAACATTAAGTGGCTGTTTTAGACAATTTTGGCTGTATTTTAAAAACATATACAAAATACTGTCCTAATTTACTATTATCTGTTAAAAAAAAAAAAAGGCCATACGTTTTTATATTTTGCGTATACTCGTACCTTGCTTCTTCCTTGCTTTTATCTTTTGGAAGAGAGTCGCGAATTAGAAATCTATTAAGATAGAAAGGCCTCCCCTACGCATAAACAATTGGAAAGCTGAACATCATACCGGCCGAATTATCGATTACATTTTCTGTTAAACAAATAAATACAATCAGCACAGGATGAGATCCTTCTGCTTATGTCAAGAGTTAGATGTTAAGGGCCGATTTGCTAAATATTATGCTGAGAAACAGACTCAAACAACGCTGTGCATTGCATGTGATTTCTTTTTATCTATAATCTTTAATGTCTCTTTCTTTCCCTCTTCTATCTCTATTACTCTTTCTCTCTCTCGCTCTCGCTCCCCCTCCCCCTCTCTCCGTCTCTGTCTGC
>NW_004797718.1:440269-448555 GCF_000002075.1 Aplysia californica | reverse complement strand
GAGTAAACAGCACAACGTATGGGGTTGATTGAAAATGGAACCGTTGTGAAATAGTCCATTGCATCTTCTTTCAGTTTCCAATTTCTGAATCGAATAGTTGTTAATTATACCAGGTCTCGATCTGGCTGAAAAAGGTTTATATTAGTTAATAGAAAGTAGGACTGAGGTGTGAATTACCTTTGTTCAAATCCCGAAAGAAGAATTGTTAACCCTATCCGTACGTCGTGTTTTACTATCGTATCCATACGACGTGGGGAACTCTGTGCCACCACTTTCAAAGAACAACTTTACTCGTTAATCTGAACCGTACGCTTTGCATAGCAGTCCGTTAAAATGATCTTTTGAGAAATACTGAAAGTTTCCAAGAGACCTTCCTATTAGAAGTATTCTAAAATGTGAAGAATACAACCCCGGGGGTTCAAAATATCTCCAGGGTGTACGTATACTTTATTAATTTCTATTCACAGTCCTTAACTATTTTCCCGACACTTCTGCTTATTTCGTGATTTTATTTTTCTCCAGTTTCTTCTTTTGTGTTTTCTTTTTGGAGCTTGTTTTCCAAAACAATGTGATCCCTACTTAATATTGTCCTAACGGTAAAAGAAAATATAAAAAGATAGTTAAAATGCATTACGTCATAATTCATTATACTATTTTTCTCTCGCTCGCTTCTATTTCAATAACTTTGTGACGACAGGCTAACGCAACGCATTGACCAATCAAAATAGACAGGATAAATGATAATCCTCTCCATTCTTTTTTTTTCTTCTATTTTTAATTTTCCCTTCTAATCTTTTGTTGTCTCACGATTGTTCATTTAATTAACATTGTTTTATCACTAAAAGCATCCCTTTTCCTAATATCCGAAAAACTATTTATCTCTATCTCTCCCTCTCCCCTCTTCTCTCTTCTCTCTCTCTCTCTCTCTCTCTCTCTCTCTCTTTCTCTCCCCCCTCTCTCTCTCTCTGTTTATCTCTCTCACTATCTATCTATCTATCTATCTATCTATCTATCTATCTATCTATCTATCTATCTATCTATCTATCTATCTATCTAGATATTGCTTCTGTCCATCTATAGGTCTCTCCGTCTGTTTCTCTCTCTCTATCTCTATCTCTCTCTCTATCCCTCTCTTTCCCTCTCTCTCTCTCTCTCTCTCTCTCTTTCTGCCTCCCCTTTTCTCTCTTTACCACTTTATTTCTATCTCTTAATCGCTCCTATCCCACCTCTCCCTCTCTTTCTCTCTCTCTCTCTCTCTCTCTCTCTCTCTCTCTCTCTCTCTCTGTCTCTCTGTCTCTCTGTCTCTGTCTCTCTCTGCCTCTCTCTCTATCTCACTCTTTCTCCCTTTTTCCCTCTGTCTCTCTCTCTTGTTCGCTCTCTCTCTCTCTCCCTCTCTCTCTCTCTCTCTCTCTCTCTCTCTCTCTCTCTCTCTCTCAACTCTCCTTATTATATCGCCTTCCATTTACTCGAGTCCACTCTCTTCTTTTCTCTCCAAACCTCAGATCTCTTTAATTTCTATAGTGAATTTCAACCCCCACCCCTCACCTACCTTTTACCTCGATTTCAATGCTCCAAACAGTGACTATAGTTTCAATGAAAGCTGTCATGAGCAAATTGTGAAAAGATATAAAAACGTAGCACAAAGAATGTCAAGCTAGCAATGGAGCCACACTACTTAACATAAAAATACAAAGTCACATATAGTCATCGTTATTACATAAGCAATAGGTTGAGAAAATCAAAGAAAAAAAAAGAAATCGCTGTTTAGAATCATGACTTGAATATTTGTTTTTCTTAAACATTTGAATCTAAGAAGGAAATAACGAAGCTAAGCGAAAATGGTATTATTGTAAATTTCCCTTGACTTCTTTATTCAAATAACCGCTTTTTCTGGAAAACCCCAGAAACTGACTTAGGCGATTATGGAATAATGCTGACGATATGGCTTTCAGAAAGACGCAACACTGTGAATTTGCAGTTACCAACGTAATGCATGCTTGGAAAGTCATCAAACATTGACGCCTTTTTTTCGATAAAGCTGCCCCTGCACCTTGCGATACAATATCCTTCAATCTCGACTTCTATTTTGATAGATGTATATTTTTATTGCAATCCAAAGCAAGACACTTTAAGTTGATACCCATAAGACCATATTATAATACTTAATAGCATTTATTCAGCGCATTTCCATTTTCTAAAAAAAAAAAAAATTCAATGCGCATTAAACAGCGCCCGATGATCTCCCGATTCCATGGTGTCGTGGTATTATTTATGTGTATGGCCTGTGTAAAATCGGGCATGCTCATACTGTGCCGGAGCAACATAGCCTGAACTGCTGCTTTATTTTTCCTCATATTTACTAGCTCTATAGTCATTTTCCTCTACTTTTTTGTATGTTTGTCACTCTCTTGTGAACTGCTATTTCCGGGGTGCCTTGATAGTCGAAGCAGACTTTGTGCTGTTGAGGCTAGAGAGGTGAGCAGAGTAAGCCTTATTCCCCGTTTGGACTTCTCTGTTGACATCAACCTCTTGACGCTCATATGACCTTATGCTATTTCGAGCCCCGTAATACCATATTCAGAAAAAGAGGCATGCATTCTAAAAAGTGATGTAGTATCTATGTAATGAGGTTTAGATAATAACATATAGCAATGTTTAAATGTAAATGAACAAATAAAACAATTACTGTTTAATTAGGTTTGCTTATTTCGAAAAATGCGCCAATTTGTTACCGGAAACTGAGACTATACACTCTTGGGACCGTGGGAGGTACAAGCGCAGCTGATAATACGCGCGCATGGGGTCTGGAAGGGCTAAAAACTAAGTAAAATCGCTTTGAATTACTGCCTTGTGCGATGTAATCTTTAGGCACTTCGCCGTTGCACTCGGGAGGTGTACGTTAGATTTCTGAGTCTGGAGACTAGTTTTTGTCTTTGTATTTTTGTTGAGGTGCTCGGCAGAATTTAATCCTAACGCATCACACCAGAGACGATTGGAGGGACACTTATTTTCCTATATTATTATATTATCAAAATGTTGTCTAAGGGGGCATAACATATTTTAAGTGAAAACAATGTAATGAATAAGTCATACTTCCGAAATATACCGTATATCTTCTAGGAAAAGTTGTAGTTTGCGTTGCTGCTCATACCATGAAAAATTATCCCTGTAACACCCCCCCCCCCCCCCCCCAACCCCTTTTTTTCAATAGAAAACAAATCGTTGCTTGTACTGGGTTGTTTTTTTTGGGGTTTTTTTTGGTACTGCCGAAAAGCCAATAACAGCAATGAAGCTAAAGGACGTTCTCAAGCATAGAAAACAAGAATAGTAATTAACTTTTAACCCTTTCGATGGCGGAACTATCAGGGATTACTGATGACGCGATATTGCCGGAGGCGCCATTGTAAATGATGATGGTGTAATTATAGCCGGCTGTCTACCCGGAAAAGGGCGTAATGAACTCAACTGTCTTAGACTATCCACATTTCTCGTTTCATTTCCTGCTTTCAGTTGCAATGTTTGCTTTATTTCTACACTTTGTCGTCCTTTGCGATCTCCAAATCATTTGTCTTTTTTTTTGTCAATCGCCTCGGGTTGACAATATTTCTTTTCTTGAAGAGCAAACACGTGACGGAGTGGTCTTCAAAGTCGATCCATTTAGATCATCTCATAATCAAAATGTTTTTTGGGTAGGTGCTCATGTGCTTTTTTTCTTTTCTTTTTCTTCCTTTCGATTTTACACAATCCTTATCTGTTCCCGATGAGCCATGTCCTATTCCGCGTTGCTTCTTTTAAACCTCTTCTTTCAACCCTAAGTATCTCAAGAATCTTGGTCGGTGCCAATGTTTTCAAGTTGAGCAAGTCGAATCTTTCTAATTTTGTCTTATCTAAATCTGTACACATCCCATTAAAATAATTCAAGAAAATAAGGTGCGTCTCATTATTATTCATCTTATCTCTGTATTTGTGTGAGGAGTAAGAGAGAAGGGGAAGCGGAGGAAGGAAGATGCGAGAAGAAGATGGGAAGGAACTGCGGGAGAGGAGAATGAAGAAAAGGCTTTTCTCATTCCGCGAGACAAGCAGATCCGATATCAAATAGATAATAACCACAGGCGCCTACGTTTTAATCACGGTTATATTACAATTTGACTTAACGAGATTGACAGAATCACAGTTGGCTTTATAAGACGAAGTGTGGGGACGAACTGAAAACACAATTAGATGAGAACTGCCAAGAGGATGAGTGCGTTGTGAAAATAAACACTGGGTTTTCTTACCGTTAGAATCCTCAAAGGTTGATTGATGTTGTCACAGGTCGTATTGTTCTAGAAAAGTGATACTGGTGTCGTCGCATTTGACAGTCTTCTTCAAGTGCCACATCTGAAACAGACATCGGCGATCATGGTTCGCTCTTCATTTGTGCCTTGATGCTTTTAGTGATTGTTATTATTTTATTTTTTTCGAAATCCGTCTATTTGAACTCTTAGTAACTTGTTTTTAGTATGACTCTGTCTCTTTTGGCGTATATGTTTCCAATATTGCTAAACGTTCAAGGCCCCTGTGTTGAATCACGTGTCTTATGAACTACGTTTGTCCACTTTGAAAATGTTGCCCACACAGACACGACTTTTCTTTTAGGTGCAACCTGACAACGCTTGTCTTAACATTCTGGTTCTAACCTTTCTGTTTTGCCATTTTGTCTACTGGTACTCATACAAAGAAAGTAAATATTGACAAACTCTCTTGGCCAATTGTTCACGTGCAATGATGGCCATAGCCTACTTGGAAAAGCTGTTTTAACAATAAACATAACAGTTGAAGCCAAATCAATGAAGATTCAGTTTATATTAGCATTTTGCAAAGAAAACTTTCATTTTTTAAGTTCATTTTTCCCAAAACTATAACATTTTCTGTAGCATCGAAATTCTCCAAAATTTTGGAAAAACGGTTGCATCTACGGCCTCAACACAACATATATTATTACTTTGAATGTCTCAGCGAAAAATGTCCAATAGATAAGATTTCTTGAGTCGAGACTTTGCATGCAATCTTTTTGTGGTCCAGGCTCTTGCATATACATGTTTGGTTAAATAATTTGCCGTTCTGTTTAAATGAAAAGCAAAAGAAGAAAAAACAACTAACAACCTGAGTATAGATCTACGTATAAGTTAATTTTACAACAGTTCTACTGCAACGTCAGTGAAGAAACAACCCAATATGTCTAGAGACAGTATTCAGTAAGAGAAAGAAAGTCCCAGACAGATCGTAAAACTAAGAAATTCACACACATTTAACTTTTTGTGTCTTTATTTTTCTACATGAAAAAGTATTCAAAATAATACAATTTTATGAGTAATCGTTTTATAAACTATCCCCGTTTTGAGTCTTAATCATAAACTACTACTTGATTTGTGTTTTATCGTTCTCTTTTTAAATCCTTATAGATCTAATAGATGTCAAATGTGTTTTAAATACTAATTAACCAATTCTTCCGAAAAGAATTGAGTTTGCACGAGGGTTCTCTTACTTTTCTGGGAAGAATCAATGCTGTTGTTCTGTTGTCGATGTTTTTGATGTTATGTTGTCGCTGTTGTTTTTGTTCACATTGTTATTGTTGTTGTTGTTTTTGTTATTATTATTGTTGTTGTTGTTCCTGTTGTAGTTGTTTTGTATTTGTTAAGAGGGGGGGGGGGGTAGATCAGAATGTCTGGAACTCAGAATGTATTGTGGTGTCCATAGTAGTCTGTGTGTGTTCAGCCATTTAATTTGCAGCCTGCAAGCTTCTGCATATTAAAATATTCTTCTTTCAGTCTATATGTTTAACTTATATTTTATGACTGTTTTGTGAATAGCTCTCTCGATACTTCTAAACACACCCGTTGATATAATTATAAATTAGCTAATTGCTAGTGATGCTAATTAATTGTTAGTGTTACCTTCATAGCTGCAAAAACTAGAAATCCCATTGGAACATAAAAGGCAAAGTATTCAATGCTACCAAAAAGCCAAAATTGTCTTCCGAAAATAGAGTGGAGCTATCGTTTGCCACCCACTCTCCCACATTGTATTGACGTCCAGTACTTCCGGGTGTCACCTGTTTGACTCAAATGACGTGAATAATAAAATGAATTAAAACAGTAGCTTGAGAAAATGATACCTTATTCAGAAGCAACAGAACTGAACAAAAAGGGCCCCCACGTCCTCCGATCCAATACAATCCAAAATAAGACAGAGCCAAAATTCCAACTGACCAAAAACGTTCCATTAGAACAGCAGTGTATTTTCTGTTACGATTTCCAACCACCAAGTTGCATGCATTTAATTTCTTTTAATACGTCCCCCCCCCCACCCGTAAAACATCAAGGACTCACAGGTGTAAATAGCTCATTGTACCATCAACAAAAGAACTCTCAATCTACTTTGGCGCAGTTCGTGGATTATGGTTCGAATTCCAGGGCAGAAGACAGTTTTTCACCAGCATAATCGGAACAGCTGTTTTACGAACTATCCTGTGTGAACATTAACAATGTCTCCCTTTCTTGGTGCTCAAAAACTATTTTACAAGACTAACAATGTGCAGTAACGTGATAGAAAAAGTTGAATTACTGAGAACCTATTTTCCCATTTGCTGGACTTGAGCTTTAATCCTTCACGTTCGGACTCCTGCATGCATCCCGTCAACTCCCCCGACTACTTCAGGTCCTGCAGCATGGCTAGCTTCCATGGCTTCATGTTCCAAGGTAAGATGGCTGTGTTTCCCCATTAAAGAGAAGTGAATGGTACACAGAAAAATACACTTGGATAGAACTGTTTAATAGTATTAATGCGCCAGAGTAGAATTTTACAACAGTAACATACTACACTTGAACAGAATGATTTACGGCACTATACATTTGAACAGAGTTATATAACAGAAACATAAAACTTTGTTATTTCTGTACTCTGTATGTGTGTGTATGTGTGTATGTGTGTGTGTGTGTGTGTGTGTGTGTATGTGTGTGTGTGTGTGCGTGTGTGTGTGTGTATGTGTGTGTGTGTCTGTCTGTGTGTGTGAGTGTGTGTTAATTCCATAAATATACAAAGATGAAACGTTTAAAGATTGTCTACCTTAGTAAACATAACAAGTGTGCGAGTTACATCTAGACTTGCCCATTGTGTTATTGTAACGTGTTCCCTTTCGTGTATTTAGAGGAAATTTTTATTCGCTTAAAATTCTCCGATGTCTCAACGCATCCACATATTTTCTCGTTATTTCTGATGTATCCAAATGATAATTTCTGTGTTCTCTTAAGTTTTCTTTCTAAAAAAAATTGTTAAAAAAAACAAAGAAGCCAAGTTTGTCTCAATATCCTGAAGGATAATAATATGCTCTCTTTTTTGGTTGTACAATTATCTCATGCAACGGCTCATTTGTTTTATCGTTCAAGATGTGAATTTCTCAAAATGGAGAATTAATATTATACCCTGGAAGAGAGCTTTCAGACTAGGGTAGATCATTGAGACATGATGTTATAAAAGCTGAGAGCTGGGAGGAAAAAAGAAAGAGGGTTAAATGCTCATGCCACCCTTTATTTTGGTCTTGTGTCCCCATTTACTATCAGAGGTTTGTAAGTTACTCATCTTTAGAAAAATTATTTATGTCAACATGATATATTTTGTTGTTATTAGTAGGGAATGGGAAATGTGTCCAGCTGATTAAAATCTCATTTTCCGTTTTGACCAGATGAGACAAAATTAGTGGTTTCTTGTCGCATCATTTTTGCATCGCATCATTTTTCATCTGTACTTTTAGAAACATATACATGTCTAAAACAGAACAGTGCTAGAAATTATAACCGTTAACTCTTTGAAGACGTAAAGGACACATTCGTCCGATTAGCAGCAGAGCGAAGACAATATTTCAGCACATATCGAACCATCATGCACAAATCAGAAACACGAGTTTGCATATTTCATAGCACGCATAATGTTACATGTCTTTTTCAGTTTCAAGTGAAGAACACAAAATCAACAATGTTATTTGAACGTTTAAGTTATGTCCCAAAATGCATTGTCGAAGGACCAGACCAGAATACGCGTCTTCAATGAGTTAAAAATGTTGCGCACTCTTTATATTTTTCTACTTGTAGCTTTTATTTATCCATCGTTTATGATTTACTGCAGTGATCAGAGGAATGATGTAGAACAAATTTTCCGTTAGAGATGTTAACAAAAATTTGACGTATTGTATTTAGATAGATAGATAGATAGATAGATAGATAGATAGATAGATAGATAGATAGATAG
>NW_004797718.1:437925-439227 GCF_000002075.1 Aplysia californica | reverse complement strand
CTCTCTCTCTCTCTCTCTTGTTTTAGTCACATCTATGTATATTCTATCTTTATCTTTTGTAACTTTTCTGTCTACTCTCTCTATCTTTTATCACATCTCTATCCACTCCCTCCATGTTTAGTCACATGTAAGGGTGAAAAAGTTCAATAAAAAATTAACCCCTTACTCCTCCTCTCCAACAACCCTGTCCTGTGTTTCCTGTCCACAGACCCAGCTATTGCCAAGTTGGCTTGGACAACGCCACATCAGGGTGTGTCTAAAGGTGTGGAAACTTCTGTCCTTAATGACAAAGGACAATTGCATTATTTGGGTGAAAGTACAATAAACCTCTCTGGCCCCTAATTTCAAACTGGATTTCCCTAATGCGCGAAATTTGAGGTCACCGAGTTGATCACAAAAGGTTGCTATTTATTTTTTTAAACTGTAGCGTCTTTTACTTTTAGTAATAACAAAGGGCTTCTAAAATCGTCCTGATACGCGAAGAAGAGGGTGGAAGGTGGATGCTTATGGGGTGGGGGGTACTTTTACCCATATATCATAAGCATATATTATCTATGTCCTGTGTTTGTTCATAGGCTTATCATGCCATGTGTTGAAATGCACGAAGAAGTGGGTATGTGCGTAAGAGAGTGGCAATGGGTTTTAAAAAAAATAATGTAATGCCACGTATGTTTAATGATATCATGTGTCGGAGGATCTGATAAATGAACACTGTCAGTATCTTCCAAAGTAGGGTCAATAACGTACGTTTTATCTTGTCTTGTCTTTTCTTATTTAGACCTAATGCAGACTGAGCTCGGGGCCTTTGGGAGTCAGTTTTAGATGGTGATACAATCTAATAATTGTTTCTGCAGAGGGCGTAGTATAATTCAGAATTGTGAAGAAAACAACAGCAATATCGAAAAAAACAAAAACAAGGACAAGCACAAGGATAAGAATAACAACAACAACAGCAACAGCAACAAAACAAAAACATCAACATCAATAGCAACAGCAACAATAATAACAACAACGACAAAAACAACAACTACAACAAAAACAACAAGAGTAGGCTATACAAGAGAATAATTATTGAGTTTTCATCATTGTCTTTGTCAGCGTTGTCCTTATAACAGTTGTTGTTGTCTTATTTAAATAATCATTGTTATTATTAAGCTACAATCTTTTCAAAAAGATATATTGTTATATAATTATTTCCATTTATTCATTCTATAAACATTGTATTTTTTATTCCCATAAACGGTGTATTCCTATAAAGTTTATTATTATTGTTGCTATCATCATCATCATCGTTATTATTAT
>NW_004797718.1:433333-436896 GCF_000002075.1 Aplysia californica | reverse complement strand
TCTTCTTCTTCTTCTTCTTCTTCTTCTTCTTCTTCTTCTTTCTTCTTCTTCTTCTTCTTCTTCTTCTTCTTCTTCTTCTTTTTCTTCTTCTTCTTCTACCATCTAAAATAGAACAATCCATTGTTCCCTCTCTCCTTTCAGCCTACTCTCCTGGCTTCTCTGGCATCAGCAAGTCGGCCTTTGACCCCGGCATGGCCAGCTCTGCCTGGAGGCCCGCACAAGGTCAGTTGTTTAATTTATTTATTTGTTGTATTGTTTCACGTTCCTTCCGACACTGTTGGCGGGTGCTCTGGTGTGGTTTGCTTCTTCTTCCCTATCAAACATCTACCGTCCTTATCTCTTCTCCTTTTTCATGTTTGTTACTCTCTTGTAACACCTCTAATCTTCTGCACTTATACGACCTTATTGTGTTGAAAGTGCCGTAAAACTTTTACTAAAACTCAACGACACTGTTTAGATTATTTAAAATATGGGATTTGACCAAAGCCTATTCTAAACAGCATGCGTTGGCTTTGACCTTACTTATCAAGGCCAATCCGTCCTGAGAGGGTTACAACGACCCAGCAGAAAAACAGATAATCTTTAAAGATTCTCCCTACACGGGAATTAAATTCCTGTATTTAGTGTGTAACAGCAATGCATCTAACAGCTACACCACAGTGTGTTTGTGTATGTGCGTGTGTGTATGTGTGTATGTGTGTGTGTGTGTGGGGGGGGGGTGTTTGTGAGTGTATGAATGCTTTTGTGTGACTGTGCGCGTTGTATGTGTTGTCTTTGTTAGAATGTGCGAGAGTGTGTTTGCCAGTATGTTTGTCTGTCTGTATGTATTTGTTTGTTTGTATGTAAATGTGTTTGTTTGAGTGTGTTTGTGTTTATAAAGTATTTTTAGCGACAGCGCGCATGTTCTCAGATGTTATTTATCGTGAATTTTATCTACCTCTTCGGAGTAACACCTTAATCCATATTATAAAAAATGTAAAAAACTTTTTTTCTGTATTTTAAGTTTCAACTTACGCAATGAGTTTGCGTGTTTTATAAAGGATTTAATTTAGCTTAATCTAATATGTTCTGAAAGATAAATTAAACGTTATATTATAGTTTTTTCAAATGTATTTGAAGAGTTATGTTCTTACCAACATAATCTTTTCTCTCCTCCCATTATTGTATTAGTGGGTATCCACCAGCATATTTTATGAGAAGTTAGCAAACTGTATGTATATTCAACATATACATTTATAGTTTTAGAGTTTTACGGCGATTGCAATACAAACAGGTCACATAACTATCAAAGACAAAGGGGTGTAACTGCTAGAGAGTATCATACGAAGAAAAGATGGACAGATAAGGGCGATACATGTTTGATAGGAAAAAAGGAGGAGCAAACCACACCAGAGACCCGCCGACCACTCATGATAATGCATAAATGCATAAACATAATAAGATCTTTCCCTATTATGATAGCATTTCTCCCATTATCTTTTCAGTGCAAGCAAACATTAAGGGGAAATGTATATTTAAAATAAAATCTGCTCTCACTTTTGTTGTCTTATTGTTTCTCACAATATCATATGAGCCGAAGCACAGCCAAACCAACCCAAACCAATCAGTTTTCACATATTCCTATTTATAGGACAAGATTTTGTGACTTCCTCTCTTCTCCCTGGGGCATGTTGCACCTCGAAACACCACAGTAGCTTCCGTCTCCCAGCCTCTCTGCTTCCCATTCCCTTCTTTTTCTTTTCATTATCCTCTCTTTTTCAGCAGCTTTTTTTTCTGATCCTTTCCTCCTCCCCCTCCTTGCCTTTCCGCCAAGACACGCCAGTCTCACCTTCCCAGAGACCTTTCCTTTCCTCTTGAGCCTCCACCCCACACCCTTAATGGCTTAGTCGAGTAGCGGTGTCCTGTCTACTCCACGCGTGAGCGCGAACAGCGGAAATTGCACATTTCACGAGGACTTGTTTCGAGCGAGCACAAAAAAATCGAAAGATCATTTCGGGCACGACCAAGTCAAAGCGCATGCCAGGCGGACGCTATTGGCGGCCATATTTAAGTTGTCGCTCCCGTCTGTCTTTCCGAGTTCACGGCGGTTTTGTCATAGGGATAACAATCAGAAATCGATGCTGGGGTTTAGAGTTTAAGCAAATATGCCTTGAGTACGTGTCCTTCAAAGTTTCTCATCTAACAAATGGCCGTGAATTGATGCCAACCTCTGGAATTTTGTATCAGGGAATCTTTTTAGGTGCTTCACCGGGAGAACTCTGTGGTGGTTTCCGTCTGTGGGTATTAGAAAGAGTTAGCTAACAATTATCGCCACCGGAAGTGAGGATATGAAGGAGCAGGGTGGGAATGGTTTAGAATTTTAACAAAACGCTACCGGAGAATGTTCTTTGAGACTTCGAATGGTGATAACGACAAGGAAGATAAGGATAGTGACAACGATACGGGTATTGATAACGGTGATAATGGCATTACAGGGAAGAAAGAGTAAAAGAAAAGGAGAGAGAGGAGGGGAAGGAGTAGAAAGAGAAGGAGAAAAGGAACAAGGAGAGGGAATGCCACTTATTGTAACGGTATTCTATCAAAAGCAACTTAATGTATGAACGATACACCTCCTTTGCCCCCTCCTCTGGGCTCCTGACTCTTTCTGCAGCTTTTCTACTGCTAATCATTGGCTCCTTCTTACTGCTGTCCTTCAGCCACACCCCTGATCTTCTCGGACAAGGGCGAAAAATCTCGGAGGTCCCGTGTGCAAGTTGCGCACGCTAAAGAACTCTTGGTGGTCTAAAATCGATAAGAGTAGGCTTTGACGCCACCCGAGCAAAATTCAAACATTCCTACCAACTGAAAAAGTTTAATGTGTCCCGCGCGCTCATGTGACCTTATGCAGTTGCGAGCGCCGTAAAACACTTATCAAAAAAAAGAACGATACACAGTCAACTTGTAAACATTTTTATAACAGTCAATCAAAGCAACAACAAAAAGTATGCCTCACACAAGCCACTATAGTTCACCTTCTCCCCCCCCCAAAAAAAAACAAAAAAACCAAAACAAAACAAACCCATCTCATAAAAAAAAAAATTCAAAATGTAATTGAAAAAGAAAATGCAATAAAAACCTAACGACTAAGCACCTTACTCATCCAAAAAACAACAACCGCATATTACTTCTTTTTGTCCCTTCATAATCCTATTCAACAACTCCGTTCCTTTTATTTGACGAACTAAACAACATTGCTTCTACTGGGCAAATTCATTCGAGTTTTGGGACACACAGCATGCTTTGTTTGCTTGAATTATGACATCAATAGGAAGTAAAGGACTCAAGTTCCGCTGGGTAACAAAGAAAGGTACAGAAAGTCAAGTTACCATCACCCATTAAAAATCTCGTGACATAAGTATTTTTCCTAAGACCGTTAGGCCTGCACTATCAAAATACCATTGGAAATCTATACGAATATTAGCCATGCATCTAGCTGAAATATTATTATTATTATTATTAATAGCATTATTATTGTGACTGTGATTGTATTATTGTTATCATTTTATTATTTTTTATTTTTTTTA
>NW_004797718.1:430363-431820 GCF_000002075.1 Aplysia californica | reverse complement strand
AGAGAGAGAGAGAGAGAGAGAGAGAGAGAGAGTATGATCGGTGCATTAACATCAACTGAAAGTCATTGGCCGACTATATTTACACTCTACTGGAATGGAGCAATTAATCTCGAGAGATGCAACAATTAGAAGGTCTAGATCTAGATCTATACTCTCAAAACAAAATACACTTCCGGCACTTCCGCTGTGGAGGACAGCTACGCAGATTTGTTTCGTTACTCAGAGGAAAGATCGCAAAGGCCAAAGAAGGACGGGAACTATTAGTGAAATATATTATTCTAAATTCAGGAAATGAATAAATCATAAATCGGTCTTCGTCATGGGGACTTATATATCTTTTTGCAGGTACTTGCCAACTTTCAACTCTGTAGCTGTCGTAGAATTATGGGAAAAGTGACTCATATGTTTCCAAGTTACCAAATATATAATAGATTTATCATAATTTTCCGCTCAGTTAGATTATGTTGAAGAGATGAGGAGACTTCGGAATTAAACGCCTGATTCTAAATGGAACTGAGCCAAGAAGAATGAGATCCTTGAAACCTTCATAATCAAACCAAGTTGTAGATCATCGAGTGAAGTTTAGAACCAGGTTTTTATGCACCATTCCGAGATTGATACTAACTTAGCTAACACTCTGCTCCAAATGGACTTTGCTGTGTTGGGATCTTTTTGGGTTTATGTTGGTTTTAGTTGGGGGCGACGGGTGTTTCATTGTTTCTTGTTTTTGGGTTATTTTTGTTCTTGGTTCATAGTGCAAACAATAATGGATTTATTATTTTTTGCCATCCCGTCACTGACGTTTCCGTAAATAATGTTGCAATTGTTGTTGCCGTTGTTCTTTTTGTTTGAGTTGCTGTGGCATTATTGCTTCTGTGTTTTTGTCTGGGCTGCTGTTATTTTTGTTAATTGTGCTGTAATTATTGTTATCCCGATGGCATTACAATTGTCATTGTTGCTCATGTTTAAATAATATTGTAAGTTTTTTTTTCTGCATTCCCCTTGGGTTTTTTTTAGTGTTGAATCAGTTTTATTACTGCACACTACAAAGAATAAACTGATTAATCGGAAATACTTTTGGAAGCAAGGCAAAAAACGCTGCCATATTCGAACTTCTTTCTAATAAATTAGATGATCGACTAATCGCAACATGAATACAATGAGTCAACCGAACAAAACCTAACTTACTTCTCCACTTACCGACTCACTGGCGAGCGAGAAAGCATTCAGATCATACGAGCGTAAGAAAGCCTATTCTCTGCTGAGCAATTAGCACTTTCAACTTGTTCACTTTTTTTTTCTTTGTTATCCAGCCTATTCCGATCAGATATGGACAACAAAGTAGGTGCGCTTAATTTGGTAGTCGTCTCTGTCTGTTTTATCCCGTTGGACCAACGTTGATAATATAGGCAAATTGAAATACAGAAACAACAATTTAATGAAGAATACTGGGGGGG
>NW_004797718.1:426689-428678 GCF_000002075.1 Aplysia californica | reverse complement strand
AATCTATCTATCTATCTATCTATCTATCTATCTATCTATCTATCTATCTATCTATCTATCTATCTATCTATCTATCTATCTATCTGTCTATCTATATATCATACTTTCCTAACTACGACATCTCATTTATTAACCCCACTTTTGCTTGTCGCACTTTTTGGTACCGTGTCAATGAAATCTCTGACTTGTACGGAATGACAGGTACACGAAAGAGGAATACGACAGGCGAAAGATAAACCGTACACTTCCCAAACCGGAGATTCCCTACGCTGCAAAGGGAAACAATACCAGGATGTCTGTGCCCAGCCGTGCAGAAATAAACTGTCCAAAATGGCGGTCTTCACATCTCAGCTTTGGCTCAGTTTCCCTGAGGCTGATCTTTGACACGAAGCTATTCATGCTTGACAATTGAAGACGCCTGTGGGATTTGGGGAGAAAACGATGGGGACAGCGAAGTTGAGAGGAAATGCTTCTAATTTCTTTATTAGCAGGGGAAGAGATATCTGTGTTGATCCTTCCTTAAGAAATCCGCTGGGAGGGACATTGTTCTTTAATATCGGAAATGGCGCAGGAGAAAGGATTTGTGACTGACATTTTTTTACGTTAGAAAGGAGATTTTAAAAAAATTCGATCACCAAGAGTAGTTTTAGAAAGGATGTTTAATGCTTCATACATTTAAGAAATGCTCTTGTTGCTGATTGTAAGAAAAAAAAAACATCAAACAAACAAAACAAACAAACAAACAAAAAAACAACAACACCCCGGATCCCCAAAGAAAGTTTTAAAAAATAAATAATAAAATCAATCAAAAACAGAGAAAAAGAAAAACAAAAAAAAAGCTTACAGGAAATTTATTCCCATATCGAAAATATATTGAAATTGTTCTTTTATCATTATCGTTTGAATTATGTTCTTCTATCTTAATGTAAACTAGCAGAAGTTGGACTTCTAAATAACTATAAGCACAGCATCACATAACCTCTTCAAACTGTTCTTATTATTGATTATAATTTTTTTTTCTTTAAAGAGAAAGACATATCATTGCTTGAATACGTCGGGTGTTTGAACCACTCTAGTTTTGAACTTCTCTCTAATATTGATACAAAAAGACTGCACAACTAATATTCAGAAAGTTAAGTATTAATGAGCTAACGCATAATATCACAGTTGATTTTCCTTTCTGAACTACATCATAAACAAATTAAGAAAACCAAATCTATTTTAAGAAGAACACAATTCCTATTTTCCGCTTGAGTAATACTCATCCGAGGGCTAAAAGGGGTTAGGGCGAGGGTGTGAGCGAGTTAGGCGGAGGCTCAGCAGAGCGTGAATCTATCAAGATGTCAAATGACCGTTGACCTGATGTGATTTGTGCACGTGAAGCCGTGTTCTTGTTCCCGAAAACCAACACCCATGTACCCCCCCACCCCCGTTTTTTTGTCCCCTTTCCCTTTCCCACTCTTTGTAAAATAAACGGGGGACTGGGTAGGTAGGTTTAAGAGAGGGTTGGGGTGATGTATTGTGTGGGAGGGTAGCTGGTGGTGGTGTGGAAGAGAAGGGGTGGAGGATGTGGAAAATGGATGGGGGTTTTTTTTTTGGGGGGGGGGGGATTAAAGGGAGAGAGTACTGCTCAGGAGATATGGGAAAAGGCATTTGATGTATTTGGATAACAATATTATTATAAGAACACACGTGAAACTTTCACTTATTATAGGTGCACAAGCGTGCGCAAGAACAGATGCAAATACAGACACAAAAAATCACGAACACACATACACACACAAACTCACACACACACAGTCATATCACAAACACATATACATACACACAAGGCACACATACACACAAACACACACACACACACACACACACACACACACACACACACAGTCATATCACAAACACATATACATACACACAAGGCACACATACACACAAACACACACACACACACACACACACACACACACACACACACACACACACACA
>NW_004797718.1:421370-423306 GCF_000002075.1 Aplysia californica | reverse complement strand
TTTGAGGGGGGGAGTTAAGGTAGAGATTTTTCAACCGCCATCTCAGGCGCAGCGGTCGAGCACTCTGGTGTCGCACACAGGAGACACGAGTTCGATTCCCGATTGGGGAGTATTTTTTTGTCGAGTACCTCTGGTTTTTTTCTGATGGAAAACAACTCTCCTAAATGAATTATTTAAATTGTGTCGATGGGGGAATTAAAAACAATTAGATCTATATTAAACATTTAAGAAATGTGACTAGTGAGAAGCGTCTGTTCTTGAGTTTGGGTAAGAATTTGTTTTAAGAGCAGAAAGATGTAGGAGTTACAATTACATATGGCGGAGCCTTATGCTGAGAAGACGATACTCTTATGACTAAATCTTACGTTTTCTCTCGCCCCTTCCTCTCCCTTCCCTTGCCTTTTCTATCTACCCTTTACACCTCTCTCTCAGGTTCAGGTCAGATCCAGCTGTGGCAGTTTCTCCTGGAGCTCCTCTCCGACTCGGCCAACGCCGCCTGCATCACGTGGGAGGGAACCAACGGGGAGTTCAAGCTGGTCGACCCTGACGAAGTGGCACGTCGCTGGGGGGAGCGCAAATCTAAGCCCAACATGAACTACGACAAGCTGAGCCGGGCGCTGCGCTACTACTACGACAAGAACATCATGACCAAAGTCCACGGGAAACGTTACGCCTACAAGTTCGACTTTGTCGGTCTCGCGACTGTGAGTAGCTCCGGGTTTTGTACATTTTTTTCAAGGTAGTACAATTTATATTATATAACTATTATAATATGTCTTCTTCATGACATTTGGACGGCGTATGTAGTGAAGCAGTTAAATTCTTCACCGTCGATATCACAAAACAGATGAGTTCGATTCCAGAACCTGGAAGGTATAGCGCAAATTCCTGCTCAACAGCAAGCTCTATATCGCTTTATAGTCTCAGGCCACCACTTATATTGGCGCCAAAACACTAACATAATGACACTATCTTTCACTTTCTATAACCCGTTAAATTACCACTTTGGTGAAATGAGGGACATTCATGTATAAATTCTTTTCCGAAGGACACAATGTTGGGCTCGCGACTCGAATCCCCGAATCCGCAATAGGTTCAAAGCAGCCTACCTCTTAAATCAAAAACGGGCAAATTACCAGTAACTCATAGTAAATGTAGCTTGTGGCAAGTTGATGAGATAAAACAAAACTACGACCCCTCCTGAAAATTCCCAATTTTTTATTTTTGGTCGAGCTGAAAACAATGGATTTATTCTTTTATCTCATGAAATCCTTTAGAGCAACAAATGCTATAGTGTCTGTTTTAGTCTCACGTTTGAATGCTTTGTTATTTCAATCGATTTCACTTATTTTCCCCCCTGCTTTTGCCCGCAAGATATTCAAAATCGCTTAATCCGGTCGGCGACTTGTACAATTGTGTCGATTTGTGGCCCGGGAGGGGCCCTTACAATGCTACACCAAGATTCAGCACTTTATGTCTTGCTGTTGTTAAACCATATCAAAGTGCGCCCTTGGGCAATTTTCTCGCCTCTACAGGTAACCATGGTTCTGCACTGATCAGGGCTTCATCACGATTCAGTGACAGAGCAGATCTCTGTTTTCGTGGCACGTTGTAAACAGAGTTTGTGAGAGTTTTGTAGCTCCGGTAGGAAATGGATGAAGTAGCAGCCGTTTCCTGGCGGCAAACGATGTGACCTGCATTCTTGGTTAGGTTGGATTGCCAGAGCTATTTTTTTTACATATATCCGCACCCGCGTTATGTTTATAAATTTTTCATTTTGCCCTTTAGTGGTTGTACTTACTTGGTGGTATTCGTATATTCTACTAGCTGGGACTGTTTTTTTGCATCTCATTTGCAACCAGTTTTGAGCAAGGAAGAAACATGTCTGGTCCCTGTCACGGCAAAACACCTGGCCGGTACCAAGGAGACACAGCCC
>NW_004797718.1:418409-421125 GCF_000002075.1 Aplysia californica | reverse complement strand
CTTGGGAATACATCCTTCAAAAGCACAGGGACTGCTTTTTTTCCCTAACTCAGGAAAAGATGATTCAGTCGGGCAAAAAAAAAATTAATGAAGTTACTCGCCTCAGAGAAATTGTCGGGGAGCAGCGGTGAATTGTGGTCCTTTTAAACAGTCCAGGGTGATTAGTGCTGAATTGAGACTTCCGCTTACAATTGCAAACACAGATGATGCTGGCTATTTAGAAATGAAATAATCACAAGTTTCCTCACTGTTTGTACATAGTTCATTTTGTCGCAAGCCTTTCACGAGTATGATAAAACACGACATGCTCGTCTTGGTGCTCTTGTTTTAAGAAGAGAAACAAACTTCAAAATTACATTTCGGACGAAAAAAAAAGAAGAAAAATTAAAAAAATTGAAATAATACAGTTATATTAAAAGATAGGGTCATATATATTACACTAATATCACTTTCAAGAAGAGAAACAAACACTGAAATAGAAACAAGTATTAATACTACTCTCAAGGAGAAAAACAAGCATTTTAGCTCCCCTTTAACGGCTCGTACACACCAAACATCAGCGTTCGTGCGGTATTGTGCATTCGTCTAACGCACAAACGTGTGCTCATTCACATATATAATCTGTATATAATCCGTCTATTCGCGCGTTATCCTGCGTGTTTTATATCAACATGAAAGTGAGGAGTAAGAACACAGTTCAGAGAGCTGCGTATTGTTGCAATTGCCTCGTGGTCCTCGTGGTTATTGGATTAAGTGAGGGAGCGGTCGGTCACAACACGAGTGTAGACGGATGAAATGTTATGGCTGCCACGACAACTATCACTAGATCTGCCACATGAACCCGAACAGCAGTTGGTTGGAGCACAGAAAGGGCCCAGATAAATAATACATTCTTCCGTGCGTCACGCACACGAAACTACACGAACGCAGATGTTTGGTATAAACGAGCCTTTAGACGGTGAAACAAACACAAACAGTATTATTACTTCCCGGTCTAATGCTCAATTTGTCCCATTTCAGCAAATCCAGACCGCCACCTCAGAGTCTCCCTTCAAGTTCCACCAGGACGTGTTTGGTTTCCAGAGCTACCACACACCGAAATACTTCAGGCCTCCCACCCACTCCATGGCACCTCCAGCTCCCGGAGGCTTGTTCACCGCCCCTGGCTGCTACTGGTCCAGCCACAGTAATGGCTTCTTGACCGGCATCGGGGGTCACATGATGTCTCCCCACCACTCCGCCCACCTCACGAGTATCGGATACCCTTACTCTTAGGCTTGTTGACATGCTAGATTATTATCTAACAGTGTTTTTCTTTCCTTTTTTGTTTTCTTGTTTTTGTGGGCGCTTAATACCTTACCAAACTCTATGGGTAAAAGTGAACTGCAACCCCCAATGCTGACCTGTTAGAGTTTGCGCTCAATATCCCAGGTCACCCTGGGGGCCACTGTAGGTTCGCTGTCATGTCTTACAGGAGCAGGAAACCGTGGGCTGTGATTATTGTGATGCACTAGGCAGTGTGGAGTTATGCTTAACTTTTACAACCCACGATTCTGTCGCCTCAAAAGACCATGCTGTGGTGTAAGGCTTGCCCAACTTGGAAGCCCGCCTCCTATCGAAAGGACTCGAAGGTTGGGGTTTACAATGAACATTCATCCCGGCGATCACACTTTGAATACATTCCCAATTTGTAACACATAGGTATTAGAATTATAATAAACTATGTTTACAAACCCGGTGTCCTGTCAAGGGACCAAGTGACCTTTCTGAACAATGAATATTGATGCATCTACTAAGGTGTTAATGAGAGATACAACAAAAGCAAAAATAAAACTCAAGTCTTGACTTTTCAATGGCACCCCACATGCAATCTAGTCAGTGATTCTAAAGTCAGACAATATTACCTCGGTTAGGTCATAAGTCAGAAACAACACACACCTGACATGCAGTGGGAGAATAACAGAGAAAGCCGTTAGCAGGGAGATTGGGAAACAAACAATATCACATGAATACTCTCAATATAACCATGGTAGAAAGTTGTATATATAATAATATGTTTTTTTGTGGGGGTCTAAATTCAGTTGCTTGAACAAATACAACGTTACATTAAACAATTGGGCGCTCGTTTGTGCTCGAAATTTTCGCTTGCTTTAATTAGCTGTTTTTGTGATTGAGTCTGTCCTTCCAAACGTTATTGGGTTTGGATTTTGCCGTTGCAACGTTTGGTACCATGGTAACAGGGACAGCTAAATGAGTCAACATTTCAGGGGTGAAAGAGCAATTTCTTTCTGTCAGGTTAATACTTTATCACCAACGTCATGGCCGCCCTGGCAAATAGCTCAAGACGACCGATGAGGAACGACAGGACCGGTTGTCATTATGGCCTATTTTGGTCCACGCTTGTGTTGAGTTAAAGTCTATTGCTTTCTTTTTTGTTCCTCAAAATAATTTAAATCCAAGAAGGGAGCCGTAGTTACACTCGGGCGACACATTAAAACAGTTGCACAAAGAAAAGGCTGCTGCACCCATAGGACTATGCGAAATGAAAGTATTGGTCTACAAGTTTCTTTTTAATGATTATAGCTCTTTCTTCCACCTACCCGCCTTTCCAAAGAAAAAGTGGTCTTTACACAATACATTGAACCAATATCTAATATTTCTTGTTCCTTTTTTTTTCCTTTTGTGAAAACAAAGGGTTCGATAGTGCGGAAAGAGC
>NW_004797718.1:416202-418309 GCF_000002075.1 Aplysia californica | reverse complement strand
GGGTGGTGGGGAAGTGAGAGATTGGCATGTCCGCTAGAGAAATAGAACTGTTGAAATAATCATGTTTCTTGTTACTTTGATTTTATAACGCAAAAAAATTGCAATTGATAGAATGTATGAACTGAATGTTTGCTTAACTCGCTAGCTTACGTTCCACAGGATTACTTGGTTGTATAAATATTTGTAATTTATGAATAAAATAAGAATTGATTAAAGTATATTTTGTGCATGATGTACATACATTCTTAGGGGTGTACTGGAGTGCTGAATGTCTTTGCCCTCTTGTGCAATACGCCATACTGTTTCTCTCATGTATTCATTGTCTGTTGACAATGTTTTTTCCTGTTTTCTTTGTTTGTTTTGGTATTTAAAAAATACTTTAAAAAATCTGTTTGACTCCTTTGTGATGGAGAGTCATTGTTGATTGAATATTTTCGCTTTGATCTGTAGAAAAAAATCCCACAAATTATTGATGATTCTCAGCGTTTGGAAGCATTTTGACGAATGTAAAGGTCTCGTGAACACATTCCTGTTCACGACAAATTTAGTGGATGCAACATGGACAAATATGCACACACGGTCACTGTAAATAATGGACCATGCCATCGCTCATGGAACTTTTATGGAAGTGTTGTAATTTGTATTTATGTATATATGTGTTTGTATAAGCGTGCATATACAATGTATGTACGTTGTATCTACGAGGGGGTTCAATAAGTCTTTGGTCTGGGTATGAAGGAATCATGGTAGAGTAATGAAATTTCGCCAGCCTTTAGATATTTTCTTTGGAACACCCCATGCAATTTTTTTTTAAATCTGATATTTTAAGGCACTAGTCAGCGTGTTCACTGAAACTATGTGCAAAAACGTTTGTTTTTCTTGGATGAAGCTGGGCCATGGAGCCTGTTGAATTGCTCAGCTATACACTTTTTTTAACACTTGCAAGGAAAATCCCCTTCAGTCATTTTTTTAGGAAATGGTTCAAGTTTAAGGCGACAAATGTCCTCGTTATGATCCTGTGAAACACTGGGTAAGGCAATTCAAATCTGGATGAAGATCGTGAATCGCGCCCATCCTTTGGGGTATCTGAAAAGAATATCCATAGTGAAGAAACTGGTTCTACAAGACCGACATATAACAGTTTAACAGCTCTCAAGTGAAATGAGAATCAGTGTAGGGTCAGTTGAAACGATTCTTCAAGACCTTCTTAGCATGAATAAGGTGTCTGCACGGTGGGTACCCCGCCTTTCGACAAGTGAGCAAAAGAAGCTGAGGTTGAGTCAAGCAAAACCCCCATTTGAATTGAGTCCATTGACACATGGTGACTAAGAATGAAACATGGATTACTCATTTCATTTTGATCCAGAGCAAAAAGATGTCCTGAATACAATGGATAACCTCTATTTCTCCCTCACCAAAGAAGCCAGAGGTAACACCGTCAAGTGGAAAGGTCATACTGTCATAGTTCTGGATTTGTGAAGGTATCATCATGACTGACTACCTGGAAAATGAAGAAAAAAGCCACAGGAGACTACTACTCGGTTTCGCTGATAAAATTGCCGTCTGAATGGGTGAGAAAAAGGCATGGAAAACTCCGTAATGGGGTCCTCCTACTGCATGACAACGCCCCTGCGCTCAGGGCACAATAAGCAGACTAGACAGCAGAACAGTGCGGCTTTAAAATCCTGCCACACCCTGCTTATTCACCAGACCTAGCCCCCTCTCAGATTTGTATCTGTTTTCTAATCCAAGAAAATCACCCAAAGGACACCGTTTCCATGACAACAAGGTCACCATTGAAGCTGTTGAAGGCTGGTTAGGGTCCTATTCTGGGTCATTTACTTTCAAGGAGATTTGAAAGTCAAATAGAGGTGGCAGAAATGTGTTGCTCTGCGTGGTGACTACGTAGAAAAATAAATGTATGTGTGCCAAGTTACAAAGCTTTATCTATATTCCTTCATACTTAGACCAAAGACGTTTTGAACCTCCCTCGTATGTGTGTGTTTGCATGTGTATGTATGAGTATGTGTTTATATGTGTGCGCGCGTGTGTGTTTGTTTGCGTTTGTTTGTGTGTGGGTGTGTTTGTATGTGTGTGTGTGTGTGTG
>NW_004797718.1:413443-415975 GCF_000002075.1 Aplysia californica | reverse complement strand
GTTTTGAATGTTAGGCATACTGTTCATTGTTGATTATGAACGTCTTTTTACATTTAAATTATGAGGTTTACGTTTATGGGTGAATTTGACAGCGTCAATGTTTCAAAATTAGGAAGGGAAGCAGAGATTATTTGATTATATAGACGCTTCGCCACTGAATAATACATTAAACGCGTTTATTCAATCTCCATTTTCCTCAATATCATGCGTTCCATGATTCTTTAATTTCTATCTGTTTTGGACGAAACAATTATGCTTTAGGATTCCTGCAATGAGTGAGGTTTTTAAAGAATCTTTGTTAGCTAGTGAGTTTACAATATTATTTTGTAATTTTTGTGGTTACCGATATCATCGTTTTTTGTTTATTTGAGCTAGGTTAAACTTGATTCTTTTTTTTATTGATGATATTGGTGTTTTCACTTCTTAGTTTTATTGTGTGCGTTTATCACAGTGTGAAAGGCAGAAATGAATACTTGTGCAGAGGCTCATAGACAGATGGATGGATAAGTTATAAATTGTTGAAGAAATGGAGACGTGTTTGGATAGCATATGATATATATATATATATATATATATATATATATATACATACAGAGAGAGAGAGAGAGAGAGAGAGAGAGAGAGAGAGAGAGAGAGAGAGAGAGAGAGAGAGAGAGAGAGAGAGAGAGAGAGAGAGATCACTTTCACCCGCAAGCATGCTCATTTTAGCAGATCTATTATGTTTCATTAAGCAAAAGAGCGAAAGGGGTCTTTATCCTGTTTTAACGCCCCCTCTAGCACCGTTGTCTATTTCCATGACAGGATCTGTAAATTGTATATCCAACTCCAATAGGCTTGAGCTAAGTTGGTGGAGAGTCTAGAAAACTCACTAGACAGCCGGAGTTTAAGAATGAACCGTTTGGGTTATCATTTTCAACAAGGGCTTTGTGTAACATTACCCAGTCTGATAATATTATTATATCAACTGAGCTATTATTTATGCTGACTTATGGGAATAAAGTTTCATTATAATTTTGCATAATATTTTAATATTGCTGAACGTGCTATTATGTATGCTATTATGGATTCCGTAATACAGATTCATGTACTGATTTTGATGTACAGTCGAACTTGCCTAAGACGACCACCTATTGTCAAGTAGAAGAATGATTGTCTAAGATAAGTGGGCGTCAAATACAGTGTCACTGTAATATAAAAAACATACAGGGGGAGTGGGAAGTGGCTGTTTGTACAGGTGATTGTTTTATTTATGTAGCTGTTAGAGCATTTTCAATTGAACTTGGGTGCCCTCCTTAAACGACTTAAATTAATTGACCCTTACTGTGAACCGTTTTATCAGCCCATGTTCATACTATAATGTAGAGATAGGCAGTGATATAAGGTAATGAGAGAGTTAAAGCCTGCTCAGAAAATCTAATAGTTGGCCATTTTCAATTGCATTGAAAAGAACCATAGGCAAGAACAACAATCGCGTAAGTGTTTAAAAAGCAGGGAGTTTAATGAAACAATTTTTATTAATACTTTGACAGTAAGTATTGATTGAAATTCAAGTAGCAAACTACTTTTACAAATTTAACTGAAGTTTGGGTGGTTTTAAGTAGGCCTACATGCACTTTGAAAGGGCCTTTTTCTGATATTTCTAAAGATTTTGTGGCTATTGCTTTAATAGACTTTGAAAGAGACAAAAGGGTGTATTTAAAGCTTCGACACACACATATATCTATAGAAATATATATTATTATGGTTAGTCTTAAGATGCCACCTTTATATGATTTTTGTCAAGTGATGATCCATCCGTATCATGTAGCTTAAATAGCAAACTCACAAGTTGCTGTAAACTATAACATTTTTTTTCTGTTAATAATTTCTGGTCTTTCATTTTAGAAAGAACAAACGATGCGTATATAAACTGATCTGTGAAATCGAAGAACAGAAGAAATATTTGATTTGTGATTAACAGCGTTATCAAATGTCACATTTTGAATTCAGGACTGATTCAAATATTTTTTTTCTAAGTTTCTAAAATAAAGGTGAGGTATTACCTCAATTTTGTGTTAAAGAATGTAACCTCGAGTCCATATTGCTTATTGAATGTTTTTAGAATTGAATATCGTAGGACACTTACTTTCTCGCTGTAAGTGTGACTTTACTTCGTTACTGTTATTTTGAATAAAACTACTTTGGATTTTAATTTTTACTCAAGAAAGTTGATTGCGTTTGTAGACCTGCTTCAGGAGCAAACACCTTGTATTGTATAATTTCATGGAGCAGAAATAAAATCAACTTTTGAATTGTTCTTTGCTTTTATTTACTTTTAATTAAGTACACATAATCACAATGCACCCACCCTCCTCCTCTATTCTCATTTTTTTTCATACACCCTGCATTTGCTGTCATTGTTTTCATGCACTCGGATGTAATGAGCAAGATGTTATTTTACAACAACTGAATTAGACGCTTCGACATAACTGGACATTACAAAAAAAGGAAACCACAATCACACACACACACACACACACACACACACACACA
>NW_004797718.1:410908-413141 GCF_000002075.1 Aplysia californica | reverse complement strand
CCTCTCTCTCTCTCTCTCTCTCTCTCTCTCTCTCTCACACACACACACACACACACACACACACACACACAAATACAAATACACAGACTATCAAAACACTTTGCATTAAAAAAATAACGTTTTATTTTAAAAATGATTTCATTTCCAAGTTCTCTCTGATGGGGTGTAACGTCTGAAAAGTATGTTGAGATTTTATTATAAGGAGGGATACAATTTGCAAAGATTACTTTGTTAGCTAGTCAGTTTTGGACAGGTTGGTACCTTGCAAATTGACTCAAAGAGACTGTACCAGCTATATTATCTAGGTATTGGTAGTGTCTCAAAGCCTATTTATTTGCCACGCTCTCGATAAAAAAGATGCCCATCTTTCTTGAATAGAGGTAAAGAATTTTGGTATAGAAGGAGATGGGAGTAGCCCGGTGTCAAAAGTAACAATAGCAACAAAAAAATTGACGCCAAAGTTTGATGACGTCCAAAGCTAGTTGGTCGTTTGAAACTGCAAATCTACAATTTTTTTAAACCTTTGACCAACCCCTTTCAAGGAAAATCCTACAGAAATATGTTTTTAAATGAGTTTGGAAAGGTAATATGGCAACATTTTTTAAAAAATCATCGTCAACAGCTGTTCAACTTTTGAAAAAAATTTCATTTTTTTTCGATGTTGTTATTTTCTGTAGCGTCTGATTTACCCACAATGACACACATTTTTTACAAAAAATGTGTATATGTGAATAAAAGATGAAAAATTGATACTAAAATCTTTTACCTATTTTTGTTAGATTGTCCTTGTCAATATACTTACGCATAAACACCAAGAAAAACACGCACACATACAAATATTTACACATAAACCAATACATACGTACACACATATACTCACAATATTAATTATTATTAAAAGTCAAAGAATCTCTCCGTCCCTCTCTTTGTTTCTCTTCCGTACAACTCCTCCCGCTTTCTCTCTTACTTTCTCCTACTCCGATAAGAAGGAGCCAAACGGGTTAAGAGTCTTTAAAACCCCATACAATGAGCCGAGTTCAAGAACACCCAGTCCAGGATTCGAACCACGGCCATTTGCTCTGTAGTTCTGCTAGATACAAACTAAACTACCGGACTGCCCCAGGTAAATACACCGACAAAGGGCATAACCATATAAAGCCAGGATAATTACGGATTCTTCTCACAAAATATGGAACGTTCGATTTCCTTCCAAAAAATAGACAGTAACATTTGTTATAATTTCTAGAATGTTTCCGTTTTGTAAATGTTTTTCGACTCTCGCTTCTGCATAAGGTCATACGAGCGCGTTAGAATGTTTATGTTACAGCAAAACATCACACGCATTTTCTTTTGAGATTTCAAAAAACATATATCTTACTTCAAAATTGAAAAAAGATACCACTAGAAGCTTATATGATATGTTTACCCCTGCCTGTTTGATGAAACTCTATATCCAGTAATTCAAAGCTTTTTGCGTAAAATATTTTGTTACAAATGACACAAAAAGCCTACCAAAGATTCAAGAGCTATCTACGGACAAAATCAGTTATGGTCTTTGATACGACCTTTTATTATTGCGTTTAAAATACAACAAGAAAAAACAAAGATCCCAAGGTCACCTCCCTAGCAACCTCTCAACCCCTTCCCACCACCTCCCGCATTACTTCCCTCTTCCTCCTCTATCACGCCTCTTGCCGGTTCCAGTTTTTTTCCTAAGACTCAGGCAATAGCACCAAGTTGCAGAGGAAGGAAAAGCGGAAGCCGACCCTCCTCTCTCGCTCAGGGAACAAAGAGCAGTCCCGGGCAAACACAGAAGCCGGCTCTGCGATGGAAGGAAAACATATATCATTTAGATTTCCCGCAAGAGAAGCTCCAACGTCCCCGCCTTCCCCCGTGCAAGCCATTGATTGGCTGTTTTCCTGATCGCGGACGGACGCTCTTCGCTACGTGACGAGATGGCGGGAAAAATGGCGCGCGCCGGAAATCAAAACTCAATATCCAACCGGAACTTCGTGCACTGAAGCAGTGAGAGTCGGGAACCCAATAGGGGCAATTTCCGTTGTCCGATTGCCTTACATCTTACTGTACACAGAGTGCTCTCTCTGGACGGCCGTCGGCCGTGTGGGACACAGGGGAGCGGTCGTGACGGTTTTCTATTTTGGTGTGTGTGTGTGTGTGTGTGTGTGTGTGTGTGTGTGTGTGTGTCTGTGTGTGTGTGTGCGTGCGTGTGTGT
>NW_004797718.1:407758-409291 GCF_000002075.1 Aplysia californica | reverse complement strand
GGGGGGTGTAAGTGTTTTACGATGCTCGCAATTGCATAAGGTCATATGAGTGCGTGTCTGAGTGTTAGTGCTTATGTTGGTGTATGCATTATGCCTGTGTATGTTTGTGCACATAATATGTTGGCGCGCATTCAAGTGTGTTTGTATACGTGCGCGCTGTGGATATTTTCAAAAGTACACAAACCTCTTTGTTTGTTTTAGTAGAGGTTTTACGGCACTCGCAACTGCATAAGGTCATATGAACGCCTGGAGAGTAGGGGTGTTACAAGAGAGTAGCAAACATAAAAAGAATAAGGGGAGATAAGGACGATAGATGTTAGAAAGGAAAAAAGAAGCAGACCACACCAGAGCACCCGCCAACCACCCACAATAAAGCTCTGATTCGGTGAGTTAGTTTTCCAGTCCCACTTTCGGTCTCAAGGTCATGTTTAAAGTCATAACATTTCAGGGGGGCGGTGCACAAATGCCAGTTACGGAAATCCACTAGCGAACATCTATACTAGGACTTTTTAGCATCTCAACTTTCGGACCTCAGCTATACATAGAGTTTTAACGGCGTCTGTGGTGTAGCTGATAGGTGCCTCGCTTTTGCACGCTGGAGGTCCGAGTTTGATTCCTAAACGGAGAGAGAATTTTTATTGAGTATCCTGTTTTTTTAGATGGGATGTTGAATCCTTCTCAGTCTTTGTCGGCCCTGAGAGGCAGGGTCAGAAGCAATTCTCCTAAATTATCTAAATTGGTTCAATGTGGGCGCTAGACACCTACAATTAAAACTAGGAAAGTGTTAATCATTTTCATAGTTTACTTGATTTTTCCGCTATTCTTTCACTGAACGTCTTATTATTTATATAACGGAAGCAAAGAAGTAGATCATCGATAACTCCAAAGATCCAATACATTAAAAACACCAGAGAACTAATACGAGTAGAAGTAAACGTTTTATTTTTTGTTGTTGTAAAGAATAACAATTCATCCATATCATTCTCAATATGAGTTTTGGCGTGTGCGTATGTTTTTATTATGTTACAGTGAATATAAAATGGAGACAAAATAATATTATCTTATCTTATCTTATCTTATCTTATCTACCTTATCTTACTAGGCTGATAATAACACTTTTCCTACTACTTTGATGGGGCAATACAGTCACTCTGAAAATTACACTAATTAGAGAAGGATAAAACATTTATTATTAGCTTGATATAAAACAATCCTTGAAAATTGAAAATTTTCAATTTTCTATGCGATAGTGTATAATGGCTTCACTTCTGAAATGATTGATTCACACACACACACACACACACACACACACACACACACACAAAACAAACAAAAAACAACCCGTCCAGTCCAGCAGACAGTACGTTCTTAGGGTGATTTCGACTTGGCATTCCGTCTATCACTGAAGAAGTAATAGTGGAAGTCAAAATTTTAAGAGGCTGTTAGACAATAATTATGGTGAAACATGCACATCGTCCTATAATAGCCAGTTTCACGTATCAAAGTTTTAGCGAGTTTTTCAGGAGGAAACCC
>NW_004797718.1:405969-407564 GCF_000002075.1 Aplysia californica | reverse complement strand
AGAGAGAGAGAGGGAGGGGGAAGGGAGAGAAAGAGGGGAATAAGGAGCAGAGAGGAAGGGGCAAAGGGGATGAGGGTGGGGAGCAAAAGGGGGAGACAAAAGCAAACCTCACAACGTGATTAATGCTCAGGTAAGGTGAAAGGAGAGAATTTATTTTGAGAAGAAATTTTCAGTCGCTATCAGGTTTCGAACCCGCGACCGACTGAATGAGAGGCAAGATTAATGTAGTTATGTATGAATGATTAACACACCGGAAACGATCAAGCCCTAAAAGCGTATTATTTATGATGCACAATTTAGTAATTCTTGGCTTTACTATCGGTTCCACAGTAATTCTTGTTGCGTCATCTAAGTTGTAATGATATTGAAATCCAATCGGCACTTTTCAAGATGAGCTAATTTGGAAGCGAACAGCTATGGTAAGTGAAACAATTATTTGCTTTTTATATATACCGATTTTAAGGCGGGGAACTCAATGAAACTTATTGTACAGAAATGAAGCCCGTGGCACACGCATTCAATTGGTGAAAAAGACATTTCGCGTAAAAATCATGATACGCAGATCTGACTTTCATAGGACGACATCATAATATGGCATAGTTAAATACTAAGTAAGAAAGTTCAAGGATGGGCACATGGATATTAATTGTGATGAAGCAGGATCATGGCGCCCTGTCATCATTATTACGGATGAAAATGTGATGAGGATGAAAAATGACTCTTGAAGATAAAAGGTTTACGGTAAAAGAGTTTGTTAAAAAAAGATAGCGCTATGGCCCAGGTCCATGCAAACGCTCTTAATGGTTATTTCAACATGGCAAAGGTTTCAGCCTGATGGATATCGCGACTTCTCACATGCACATGAAGAAAAAAAAGGAAGACGTATTGCCAATTGTTGCTTCAAGCGCCCAGACAAGATAAAAATGACTTCGTGGATAGACCTGTGGCTACAATTGAATCATGGGTCTTTCTTTATGACCCTGATATGAAATCACAATTCAAACAGTAGGGGGCTTCTTCATTACCCTCACCGAAAAAAAGGATGAACACACTAAGAGTTTTTTGTTCTGGGATAAAGAATGTATATACTAACAGACTACCTGCAGGAGCTCTCGTAACCTAGATGTCAAGGGGTTCGCCTCTCATTCAAAGGTCCCGGGTTCGAATCTGGGTAGCGACTTAAAAAATTTCATCTCTGAAAATTGTCTCCTTTCCTGCTCTCTAGCTATGCTTTGTCGTCTGCTTTCGTCTCCAATTTATGTCCTCACCTCTTTTGACCCCCCCCCCTCCTCTGGGCTCCTGCCTCTTTGTGCAGCTTTCCTACAGTTACTCCTTGGCTCCTTACAGCTGTCTTTCAGACACACCCCTGATCTTCTGGCAGGAAAGATCTACACCTAGCATTCTCGGACAAGGGTGAAAAATCTAGGAGGTCCCGTTTGCAAGTTGCCCTGGTTAAAGATTCCTTGGTGGTCTAAAATCGATAAGAGTTGGCTCCGGCCGCCACCCGGTCAAAATTCAAAATTTTCTAACAACTGAAAATATTTAATGCGTCTAGCGCGCTCATAAGACCTTATGCAGTTGCGAGCGCCGTAAAT
>NW_004797718.1:400178-402866 GCF_000002075.1 Aplysia californica | reverse complement strand
CTTCTTCTTCTTCTTCTTCTTCTTCTTCTTCTTCTTCTTCTTCTTCTTCTTCTGAGAAAGAAAACCGCTGATGTTGTTTATCTTCATTGCTCCCAGTACACTGATAACGGAGTTAATTCAGCTGGCCTATTACTAGTCAATGGTGTAGAGAATCTAGGTTCATTTCACAGGACGGGAATTTTTGAAACTATATTATTGTCTCAAGATTTGATGCTCAATCTTATGTGTTATATTAGGAGGACACATAATAATCTCTCAAACGTTTCTGTTTCTGAGGAAAAGTCTTCTTTCTGTACAGCTACTGAGTGTCTACTGAGTGTGGCACAGTTTATGATCAGCTTGTACTCTTCTGTAACTAGAACTGTCCAGCCAAAGATAGGTATGCAATTTTTTGGACGCTTTTTTAGGGGGAGAGCGGGAGGGTTAATCATTCACACAATGTTATCTGTCCTTTGAGACATGGAGTGTAATGAATAAAGACATACATAAATAAACAAATAAACAAATAAACGAATGTACGAACAAACGAATAAACGAATAAATAAGTAAAAGCCTGCTTTATCAACACCACCTGCTGGTTCTGATTTTGTGGATATATCGTTATTTTGTAATGTTTCACGCCCTACCTGATATACTAGGATCAAAATAAGGTGGAACAAATCTAATTAATTCTTTTGATGGAATCTTTTGTGTGCGTGAGTGTATGTGTGTATGTGTGTGTGTGTGCGTGTGTGTGTGTGTGTGTGTGTGTGTGTGTGTGTGTGTGTGTATGTTTATGTGTGTCTGTGTGTTTGTATATGTGTATGTATGTTTGTGTATGTGTGTTTCTTGTTTGTTTGCTTATGTTAACAATGAGACCATCATACAACGTCTATTGCCGCCGCTGTTAAAAATGAGACCACCAGACCACGTCTTACGCCCCGTTGACACTATTTAGCACATTGAAGAGACAGGATACTTCGCACCTTGTCTGTCAGGCTAACCCAAACATAGAGATATTATACTACATCCCAGCCAACAGACGTGGGCACACGATCAGAAATACAATTTTAATGATTTTTAACTACTCTAAACCAATCGATCTCAGGCTTTATGTGTGCAACGGCGAAGTGCCAAACCATTTCCAACCAGGAGCTGGTCATTTTATTTAGACTATAGGTATTGTCAAAGATAGTGAATAACAAGATGGGCCACTCAGCCAAAAAAGTGTCCGCAGGAAGTATGCTCTTTGCTTCAGATGGCGCTGCAGTCTGTTTTGAAGCTCTCTTTCGTTTTTCCAAAAGAAGAATAGGAATAGCACGTCCTTGCGTGCGCAGATCGACTGCTGTTCATCAGCAGTTCGGGTACGTTCAGTGCGGAGTTTTAGTTTTTTTTATATTTTAATGACCTCTCGTCTTTCATTCTAAAGTCAAATTAAACGAAGAAAACCATCACCCTTTCCTCCGGAAGAGGTTTTTTTTGTCAGCGTAACCATTTTAAAAAAGCGTTCTTCCGAAATTTATGCCAAAACTTGCTAGTTTCATTTTGATTTTTTTAAACTCAAGTAGGGTAACTCTATTCGCAAAGAGTACGCTTTTGTGAAGAGGGCGCCACCAAATTTTGAGGACACTTTTTTAATTGGCTCAAAGAGAGAAGTGGCCCATCTTGTTATGTACTATCATTGGTATTGTTTGAGATCGCATAGTTATTAATGTGTGCGAATAAGAACCGTCATATAACACGTCGTTCTCTGTCCTACCCGTGTTTTGATCTCTCTTTTGAGAGAGGCGCACACTTGCATAAAAGGATTAACATGCTAAATACAGTAACTTCAAAAGCGCTCTTCCTTCTTTCGCAGCTGAACGTTTTTTTTTTCTTACTGTTTATAGCCCATCATGTAGTATCGCTTTCGTATCTATTTGTTTATTTTACCTCCTTGGGGATTCTGATTTTACCACCAGACACATCCTGATGGAATGCCTGGACTTTGGAGAGACCCCAAGGTAATATCTTAAATGTGCTAGCTTGAAGACTTTGTTCTCCAACAATGATCCCAGCAGGATTCTCGACTTTGATAAAAGCATTGGTCTTTTTCAGTTAAATAGTGCTATTTTGAATTTTAATTTGTTGTTTAAAAAAAAAAGTAATTTTACCATATTTATTTTAAGGTATTTTATGGCATTTCAATCATTTTGACATGCAAAAAAAACAACAACAACAAAAAAAGAGCTATCCAATAAACTAACGCGATAATAACCAACTTTTATAATAAACAACAGTTGCGAACGCCGCAAAACTTTTACCAAACTAAACTAAACTGTCCCGCCTTGGGAACGATTCCTTATAAACTAAAATTGATATGATTGCTTCTGTTTCATAAATGTAAATTCATTTGTTGTTGTTGTTTTTTTTAACCTATTGTCTTATCATAACCTTTGCTATTAAGGGCAAGACATCATGAGAGGCTTCACAAATTATACATACTGAGGACAAGAGAGAAGCCTTCCAGATGCAAGCACCATAAAATGGAAATGAAGCTTTTAACAAATTTTTCTCTGCCAGAATTGACCATAGCAGAAGCCACACGTCACATCCTTTATTCTTCTTTTTCGCGTTTAAATATTCTTCCCTGCATATACTTTGGTCTTCATCACATATTTACGAACAGCCTGTTATTATTACTTATATTATTTTTATTATCATTATTAT
>NW_004797718.1:396471-399111 GCF_000002075.1 Aplysia californica | reverse complement strand
CACAAAAAAACAATAAAACTGGAAGCCTGCCACGATCTATGGAAAAAAAAAGCAACACTTGTTATTGTTCGACTTTGAGTACTGTATCCATTACATGAAAATTTCAATGCGCGATCTTACATGGAAGAACGGCTCTAAATACAGCGCACACTGACACAAGTGGCGTTCATTATGCCATAAACGGCAGTAGGGACCACTGTTTTATGCCCCCGACACGCTTACTTTAGGCTGTAATTATGCAAGGGAAAAAGTACAAAACCATTCCAGAAAAGTCAAAACAATAATGACCATAAAAAGGTAGTAAAAACCGGAGTAAAGAATGTCATAAAACCAGGTCTCTGAAGCGTTTGTTATAAAGGGTGTGCCTTACACAATCTCCCGGCACACCTCAAGCCTGTTATGGACGGTCGTGGTTCCAGTCGCGTGCAAGAGCACGCTGCTTACCCGTGCGCTAATGTATTTGTTTGCAAAATACACGTCAGGGAAAACTCCCGGCTCAATCAATCATATCGGCTGATGACGCTGGCTTCGTGCGGTGATACGGCTAGTTATACCTCCCCCCTCCCCATCCGCCCCCTCTCTCTTCCTTTCTTCCTTACTCCAGCAGCCATATTATCCCTGCATGCATGCCCCGCTCTTACAACACTTTAATCGTCCAGCCCAGAATCTAACACCGGTGGCGCGTGGCACGGCCGTTCGACAAACGATCACTTCGCCGCGCGACACGACGCTTCATGACACCAACGCGTGGCAAGCCATGCTCGAGTTTGATTTCTTACGTTATGAACTCCTACCCTGGCGTCCATCCATCGCGCGCGGTTGGACGCTGTTTGTGTAAAAATTGTAGAAACAAAAGAAAAAGCTGACCCCTCGTAGTTTTAATTACCCTTAGTATTCGGGGTCACGCAATGTAATTGACCCTAACGCATGACCAGCCGGAGTTGGCGATACGGAAGGTACCACTGTGCGCGTGTACGAGAGTCCAGCGCACTGTCGGCTGTTTGTTTATTTGAAGTTTCTGAGGGCTGCCGTGTTTTGGCGCCGCGGTTTTCCTTCTCCTTTTACGACCCGGGGGCACGCAGAAGTCAAATATCGCGTCCAGTGACACGAGAGGGAGATGAAACGACCCGCCGTCCACTGATCCCCGGCCCGGTACGTCCGCACGCAGTTGATAAACCCTTCACTCCGATATGGGACAACGGAAACTGGAGAATTATGCATTTTGCAGACGTCGCCGGCAGACGTTCCCGCGCATATTTCCACTCGTACAGCCCGGAGTTGGAATAACAGTCGGTGGAGGTAGAGAGTGCTCATCTCAAAGTAGGAAGAATATCCAATTTCAGCTTTTGCCTTTCAGAGATGCTGTTAACATAATGGGATTTTTTTCTCTTTGTTATATTTCTGGTATGCTTTCTTTCATTCAAAGTATTGTTAAGTCGAATCAGTATTCATAAATCTAAGAACAGATACACTGAAAAAAAAATATTTTTAAGAGCAAGCAAAACTTTACCGGGGATTAACTTAATTATTCAGGTGTGTTTTCCCAAATGAGTACTCTGTCATCACATAGTTTCTGGTAGTGGCCGCTCATTCAAGAAAAAAAAAGATAGTAGTTATTAGTAAAACATTAGTTGTTTAATCGCTAAGGCCACGCGCCCACTTGTTATTTTTTAACGCCTCCAGACGAAGCATTGTATGCAAATTAGATATTTTGCTTGCATCACGCAAAGTTTATCGTGCAACACGATCGTGCAACACGATTGATGGAATCTGCAACCGCTTCTCGATTCACCAAAGAAAACGAATAATTTTGAACCGTAGGCATATTTTTTAAATCCCAATTTCATTTAATATTTGCTAGAAATAATTGTTTCACATTATATTCCATGCATTTGAGCCGTTCTTAAAAGCAATTGAAGAAATAGTTTCGATCTGAAGGCTTCATAGCCTAGGTTTGGACCTATCTAGATATGGGTCAGCTCTGTGTAGCGTCAAACCACAGACTCGAGATTTTGCCTGTCTTCGGCAAGCGGCAAATGGGCGCGCATCATTTTTTGGGCCTGTCATTCGGGTGACGACGTCACGAAAACGCATTTCCTGGAACATGAAAAACATTATAGTGGGCGTCCCGCCTAATGATTAAACGACCCCACGGACATAATACATCTTTTGGAAAGCAGGGGCGCTTCAGCTGTACCTGATAGTGTCAACACAGGCTAAAAGGAATGCAACATCATTGCAGATAAACCTAAACATTAGTTGAAAACATCCCCACCCAGGATCCAAACTCAGGTATTCTGTGTGCAACAGCGAGGAGGTTTATACGGGTTGTCCATTGAGGGATCGGCAAACCGATCGCCAACCGACCGCCCGACTCGTGGCCTGAAAAGAGAACTGACTTCTTTGTTACTGAGTAGACATAATATGTACTTGCTTGTGCTTTCCAAATTCGATTCACTGGCAGTTTGTTTTACTTCGGACAAAATGAAGAACATACAATCGCATCCGGTGCAATTGCTCATTCTTTATGAGGAACAAAAGTATGGCTCTGGTGGTATTTGTATGTGTGTGTGTATATTATGTGTGTGTGTGTGTGTGTGTGTGTGTGTGTGTGTGTGTGTGTGTGTGAGAGAGAGAGAG
>NW_004797718.1:395200-396306 GCF_000002075.1 Aplysia californica | reverse complement strand
GAGAGAGAGAGAGAAAGAGAGAGAGAGAGAGAGAAACTGAGAGAGAGAGAGAGAAAGAGAGAGAAAGAGAAGGATAGACAAATGAAATTACAGACATACTGATGCACTGACAGACTAACAGACAGACAGACAGACAGACAGACAGACAGACAGACAGACAGACCGACAGACAAACAGACAAACAGACAGATGGACAGACGGACAGACAGACAGACATTGATTTCACCTCTTCTTAACCCTTACATCAAAATCCCCACTCACAGTTCCAAGCCCTCTAAATGCTCACTACGACAGTACCTTGTTATCACGCCAGATGTGCTGGCTTTTAGTGTGAAGACCAGTTGACGATTTAACCCCACAACTGTGTTACCTAATTGAGGTGCTTAACTCTCGCGCAGGTCCCCGGATTACGACAGCGAGTCGATATGTGTGAAGAATATTACAGAGCGACAAGGGTACGTTAACTCTTTGAGGACGTGAGTTCTGGTTGCAAATGCGCTATTTTTGGACATAACGTAATCATCCAAACAGATTTTTTGAATTTGTTTTCTTTATTCTAAACTTCAAAATGCATGCAGAACTATGCAAATGATAAAATATGCAAATTCGTGTTCCCGATTAGCCTATGACGATTCGAAATGTACGGGAACATTGCCTTTTGTCTGCTGCTGATAGTACCTATGATCGAGTCTGCTGCGTTCTCAAAGAGTTAATAATATTGTATTGATTTTGTGGAGAACATTTTTATTCCGCTTGAAGACTGCACCGTCTATTCAGTTGTTAAAATAGCTGCTTCTGTTTTAGTTTTAGCTAGCTTTACGGATCTTGCAACACAATACATTTATACAGAAATAATTGCGTCAACCCAATAATGCGTGTTTTCACTTTTCTTTCTCTTTTTTTCTTTCATTGCCTTCTTTTTATCATCCGTCTTGTGTTCTGTGTGTATATTTTTTTAAAAACCATGACAGCAGTCATCTTTCCCCCTCACACTCTATCGCACTTTTTCACTTTTTCTACGTATACTTTTTTCTCTCTTTCTCTCTCTCTCTCTATCTCTCTCTCTCTCTCTCTCTCTCTCTCTCTCTCTCTCTCTCTCTCTCTCT
>NW_004797718.1:391914-394916 GCF_000002075.1 Aplysia californica | reverse complement strand
GTGTGTGTTTGCACGTGTGTGTTTGTGTTTTGCTTGTGTGAATAGAGAATGTTTCTGACTCATAGGAGACTTTTTTTTTTACAATCGCCGTGTACTGTTTGCGAAAGTGTTATTACTATTATTACTATTATTATCATCCTTTTAAAAAAATACTGAAGATATAGAAACCACGTTTCAAAAAACAGAAAAACAAAAAAAAGAAAACCAACAAGCAACTCAGCTATGGACGTGCACGAAGAACCAAACGCGGTGTGGTTGTGTTACCGCCCACAATCCCTGCGGTGAGACCATCTGGACAGTGCTTAAGAACTGGCTCAACATTCCAGACTCCGGCCTCTGTCTCTCTGTGTGGGGATCATGGGTCAGGGGACACAACTTTGTGCGTGACACCTGCTGCATGAAGAACCAGGGATTTCTGGTAATCTCTGGGTTGTTAGTTTTTGGGGGTTTTGGTTTTTTTTCACTCTCCTCACCACCCCCCCCCCCTTTACCCCCGCCATCTTAACATCTTTCACACACGCTTCACTGCTATATATTTTCTTCTAATATCGAATTTGTCTTTTGCTGTTAGTTAGTCTTGTTCATTCTCACGTTTAGCACCACCACAAAAGCGGCAAAACATAAAACAAAGCAACAGAAAAACAAACAAACAAAAAAACAAAAACAAAAATACAAATCAACAATCTAACAAAAATAAAAAAAACGTAAGCAAACTGTACTTTCGAAAGCAATGCTTTTTTAACGTTCATTTTGTTCATAAGGGTTATTCTGAAGTCATGTAAGTCTCCATGGCGATACACCAACAAGCGTATAATGTATATTTAATTTGAACAAGTTTAGGAGGGAGTTTTCTGAGCGTGCATGTTAAGGCCGGTCCAGGCTGAGAGGATACACCATCCCACCAGAAAAACCGAGAAACTGTTTAAAAAAAGTTTCTCCCCTCTTGGATATTACCTCTGTCTCTAGTGTGCGACAGCCAAGCGCCTAACACTTACACCGTGGACGGCGGTTTCAATTTGTTAAAAAAAAACAACAACCCCCAAATCCCAATATGATTGCTTTCTCCATAACCTAGTGGATAGATCTATGACAGGGGTATTGAAACCCAGGCATGCAAGCCAATACTGGTATGCTGAAATAAGTATTTCCACTATTCTGAAACAGACAACAGGACCTGTGAAGTGTTCTTGTCTAAAGAAATACAAAATGGAAAAGAGAGAGAGAGAGGGGGAGAGAGAGAGAGAGAGAGAGAGAGAGAGAGAGAGAGAGAGAGAGAGAAAGAGTCTCCATTATTTGATAAGATAAGATGCGTAAGTTATGCACCCTTTACTGAAAGATATGAACAGCGTACATTTAGCAGCTACATCGACGAAAAACGATGATATATAAAACGGTAAATCAACATGATACATTCTCCTCCTCCTCTCAATCGTACACTCACTCCTTGTAGTAACCCCCCCCCGCCCCACCTCTCTCACTTATATACTCATTCCTTCTCTTACTTATACACTCATTCCATTACTCACTCATTCACGGTCTCCTTGTCTCACTCACAAACTCCCTCCCCCTCTCACTCATACACACATTCTCTGTCCCATTCATTCACTAATTCACTTATTCCTTTCTTTCACTCATACACACATTCTCTGTCCCATTCATTCACTAATTCACTTATTCCTTTCTTTCACTCAAACACCCACTTTCTCTCTCACTCATACACCCGTTCCCTTCCTTACCACTAACACCTAACATGGTAACTTAGGGAAAAATATGGGGCACATGGTTTTTTTTCCCTCTCGAAATTTAGAAACGGAAATGTCTTTTTTTTGCTTTCAAAATTAAGTTTTATCAAATTAATTTATATACCGTTTAGCTAACAAGGTTTTCTTTTAAATTAATGATGATGATGATGATGATGATGATGATGATGATGATGATGATGATGATGATGATGATAAATTGCCTTTCGTACTTTTCAATGACGAATAACATAATGCGACGACAATGACGACAATGAGTCTGACATCAGTTCTTGTCAACTCGTCTTTTTTGGGCAACAACATAAATCGACTGCTTATTGTCAGACTCTGTCATACACCGGTACATTTGAAAAGTGACGTGTGACGGAGTCTTACGCTGCGCATTCGAAATGAAAAAAAGAATCGTTGTCATCGACGTCAACATTATCATCGTCACCATTATCTCATTTCACCACACCATAGCACAAGTACTCCATTGACAGCTCACACAAATGACCAAACAGACCTCCATAGGGATTGGTCAAAAATGAAGCGCGAGTCCAGACTCGTCAGACCTTAATTACGACCCCTCAGCGTTTCGTGCGCGGCAGAATTTTTATACTCACGTGCGCACGCGCCCACGGTTTAATTTTCGCTGTGTTCTGAATGGTGCGTGTGCGCTGAACAACGGGAAGACCCAAGTCCAAGAGACGGCACTCCCACGTTCTGGATTAGGGAGTTGACAAAGGGAGACAAGCGACTCGGGGGCCAGGGGGTCTGGGCTACAACGCCCCAAACGGTAGAAAAGGGGAGATAATTAACCGTGGAATTCCGCTTTATCACCGCCCCTGATCGCATTTGTCTTTATCACGCTGATCGCAGTTTGAGCAGGCCCAGCGTTATCGGGCGACCGACAACTGACTGAACAAGAGCTGTGAATGGGAAAACAAACAAAAACGAAGCCCAGACGATTTAGGGTGAAGAAATGGAGCTTACGTAAATTTGATTTCGTCAGATTTTTATTGTTAATTGTATCAAAAAGAAAAAAAAAAGACCATGAATACAAAACAATTAAATATTGATTTGAATATTTTTGTTTTTTTTCTTTGTTGGTTTTTTTTTTTAATGAATGGTTGGCGATTAAACCGTTACAGTAGATCTAACTGTTTTTACAAATTAAAATCCCAAGAAGCCGTGGCGATACAATACTTTTTTCTTCTCCGTAGCTCTATAATTTTTAATGGCATTATAACCCCCCCCCCC
>NW_004797718.1:388497-391510 GCF_000002075.1 Aplysia californica | reverse complement strand
GACACACACACACACACACACACACACACACACACACACACACACACACACACACCGTATATGAGCATGTTATCCTTCAAAACGTGTTCTTGCTGTTTTACTGTGATTTCCCCTCTCTGTGTGTAATGACACTTGCATTTTGTACGTTCACGACCCCTTGGCAATTTTTGCTTTTTACATTTTATTTTAACTCTTTGTGTTTAGAAGGCTATTCCTACTTTGTACGCATCCAATTCTGGCATCAGTTTACATCGTCACAAACTTTCCCTTTGCTATGCTCCTATTTAATCCACATGCATAAAATATTCATTAAACCGACAGCAACTGAATAGCCCAAGCAGTAAACATACGGTTTCATTATAGATTAGAGGATTTATTGAGTTTCGGTAAATTTTTGTTGTGGCCGTAAACAACCGAGTGAATCTGTCAGCCAGCTGAATTGGGGCTCTCGTGGCCTAGGGGTTAAGGTCTTCGCCTCTCATTCAATAGGTTGAGGGTTTCGAATCCAGATAGCGATGGAAATTTTTTTTCTCGAAAATGTTCTTCTCTCGCGTCCATTCCTGCTCTCTAACAAACTAGTAACAATGTTCTGTCGTCTACTTGCGTCTCCACTTTCTGCCCCCGTTCCCCTCTCCTTCATTGCCCCCTCCTCTGGGCTCCTGACTCTTACTGCAACCTTTCTACAGCTATTCCCTTGCTCCTACTTACTGCAGTCTTTCAGCCACAACCCTGATCTTCTGGGAGGAAAGATCTACACCTTTTCTTCTCGGGCAGGGGCGAAAAATCTCGGAGGTCTCGTCTGCAAGTTGCGCATGTTAAAGATCCCTTGGGGGTCCAAAATCTATAAGAGTAGGCTTCGGCCGCCATCCAGTCAAAATTCAAAATATCCTACCAACTTAAGAAATGTTTCATGTGTCCCTCGCCCTCATATAACCGTATGTAGTTGCGAGCGCCGTAAAACGCTTACCAGAAAAAAAGAACAAAGCCAGCCGAACTGGCACGCCGAATAAACAGAGTTAAAAAGAGCATGATTTCAAAACAGTACGCTTTTAGTTAAACAATATAGATACATATTATAGAACTATCCATTAAGAAATAAGTTATATAAGTAAAGCAGAAATAAATAAATTGATAAACGAATATATAAATACATCAAGCAAGAAGATAGATAAGTACTTCGGCAGCCTTCTTTCTTAAAAAAAAAAACACACACACGAAAAAAACAAACCCTCAAAAAACTTTTACTAGCCCCTGCGTATTAGACGCTTTCTCTGTTGTGTGTGCCGGCCACATTATCTTCTGCTCCTTTCTTCTCCTTTTGTTCTTGATCTCGAACTTCCCTCCTTTTTCTGCTCCACTCCACCTCCTCATCATCCCCCTGTCATCAATTCTCCTTACGGCTTTCCCCGGCTAACAGTCTGTTCGCTCTTTGCTTCGTCCATACTCAAACATCGCAAGCTAACATTTTCTATCAGCTACGCATGTGCTCACGCATGCACGTGCGAGCATGCGACAAGTATCACGTGACTTGGAGACAGCGCATGCGCGGTCCTTGGAGGAGGAGGGGCTGAGGAAGGGTCTAAACAAAACTAGGAGACAGCGAGCGTCGTCGTCGAAACAACAAAAGGGCCGGCAGACTTGGGGCTAAATCCAAAGACGTGACGTAGCTGATGAGCAGGCACGGCGGTCTGATCCTGGTGTAGAGATAGAGTGCCCGCCCCTCATCCATAGAGGTCTTTGATGTCACCATCCTCTTCGGTGCCTATTTTTTTTAAAATCAAAAGTATTTCTCCGTAGACTAAAGCTTTGGTGGAATTGTCTAAATATTACATGTAACATTTTTCAATTCTTGTTGTTGGTTTCTTGGTTTGTTTGGATTTTTTGGGTTTTTAAATTCTTTTTGCATTGTAGTCCAGTTCCTCAGAACGGAAAGACCTGATCAGGAGAGAAATCTGAATAATATGATATCATACTGATACAACGTTTAAAAAAATTGTCCTAGATGGCCACCCATTGCCGGAGAGAAAAGTGGTTGTCTTATCCTGGTAGTTGTTTTGGAAAGTGTCACTACAATAATTATAAAAAAAAGAAAAGGGGAAGGGGAATGTCAAATGGCCGTTTGTACAGGCGGCAGTCTTGGACAGGTTGCGTAAGATTAAATTAGATTTTATTTTAAAAGAAACAACAATAACAAAAAACGTACATACAACAGAAGTTAGAAAATAACTTGTTGTGGCCTTTGAAACAATCATGTTAACAACACACGACAATAACAACAGCAACAACAACAACAATAACAACAAGAACAAAGTCAAAATAAAACTAGAAAATCAAAAATATAACCATGTTGGACTCATAGTGCTGGTCATTTGTAACCTTCCTGCTCGTGGCCACAACACCAGTATAAAACAAGAAAGACCAGAACAACGACCAACGACTGTCGTGTTATGATAAGGCACTTCGCCGTTAAGAAAGAAGACACAAATTCGATTGCCGCGCAGGGAAAGCATTTTATTGAGTATACATAAAATGTCTGTTTTACAGGATTTCTGTATTCAACTCAGTCCAGGTTGGCTCTGGCAGACAAGGTCGCTATAGCACGCTTTCAAAATAAACTTAAGTTCTGTTAATATACCATTAAACACTTGAAATCAAATTCATAAACAAGCGACTTCAATTTTTGCCGTTTCGGGGGGCGATGTCGCAGCTTTTCAAATTCACCATGTGAGAAATTTCGTTAGCTAGATCTTTTTTCATGATGAAAGAGCTATGGTGAAACAGTAAACAGCTCAGTAAAGTCTAGCTAAAAGATCAAATCTTGTTTATAAGCTTTCTCTGAAAGTACTTTCTTATAACACATTATCGCCATGTTTATATACGATTGCACACACTTATGTTTTGTGAGATTTTAATTAATCCCTGTAACACACTGCAAAATTGGCGAAAGTCCATCCCAGAAAATAGCTCTAGACAGTGAACGTCGCTCTGATGAAATCGAAAAAAAACCCTCGCA
>NW_004797718.1:385934-387247 GCF_000002075.1 Aplysia californica | reverse complement strand
GGGGGCAGAAAATGGAGACGAAAGCAGACGACAGAACATGGTTAGAGAGCAGGAAAGGAGATGAAAGGAAAACGATTTAGAGAAGAGAATCTCCCTCCCTGTCAGGTTTTGAACCTGTTCCTTTTTGGATGAGAGACAAACACCTTAACCTCCAGATCACGAGAGCCCCCTTTCTATTTGTCCAAAGGCTTTAACAATAGGCTCATTAGTAAAACAGAGCCCGTGTTTGCTACACCCCGCAACCTCTCGATCTGTTTTGGAAGTGATGCAATATCAGCTAGCCGAAACGAAAAAGACGAATTGTGAGTTGAAAACATGACTTTCAAATCTTCCAGTCAACTTGGTTAGTGTAACCAAAATGCAACCAGTCATATTGTAAAACAATGATCTTGAATGTACATTCTCAAATAATAATTGTATCTATGTGTGGTATTTACAGTCTCCTTTTGTTGTTTCCCCTCCTTGTTTCCCTCCTTTCCCATTTCGTTTACAAATTATCCTGCCGAAATGAGTACTCCTCCATGGAAAATGCGAGTGCGATTCACAAGTACTGTATAAAATCCTATTCAAATATCTCAATCTTTCTGCTAGGGTGTTTACTATATTATTATTTATCCCAGCCACGGGTTGGTGAGGCTGCAAAGCTATTGTCTGCGTCTGTCTGCGTGGATGTTGAATCCCTCTTAGCTTAGTTTTGTCCTAACATACAGGGCCAAAGAAATACCACCCCCTAATTGGCCTAAATTTTACTTGTGCGTTAATGAAAAAGTGTTTGATTTAAATACAAGAAAAGAGTCAAGTAAAGCTTTATACTAGATTAGAAAATAAATAACAACAATAGCAACACCCACAGCTCATTTAAAAAGTAACCTGCGGTGGACTTGTACCCTGAAATTCAATGTCCGCATTCTGACAAGACAGCAGCTAGGAAAGCAATCGTCTCAAGAAGAGAGGCTTTAATCCCCGATCAACTGAACCCATAGCAAGGCCTGCTAACCACAGAAGGATAATGCACGGAGCTGCCAGAGAGTGGGGAAGCTGAGATCTTCCTGCGGTTTGATGGATTGGGCTGGTCTCGATATGACAAGTTGTCGGGTTTCCCTCACACACGACGTGAAATGTTGGGTGGTATCCCTCCCGATGATTGGTCTGTCTGAGCCACCAGTTCTTAACTCTTTGCTGGTTCTGAAAGAGGATGTCCAATCTGTACATGGGATGTCATTTTATCGTAACGTTTGTTCGCTTAGATAGATAGCTAGCTAGCTAGATAGATAGACAGATAGATAGATAGATAGATAGATAGATAGATAGAC
>NW_004797718.1:383490-385802 GCF_000002075.1 Aplysia californica | reverse complement strand
GGGTTAGAGGCTTCGACCCTGTCTGTCAGAGCTTTTCCACCTTGACTGGGGTATTATTGCAAGTACCTAGCAGAAACACGGATATACTGTATAACGATCTAAATTATTCGGGAATCGAACTCACATTTTCTGTTTCTAACACAATAAATAGCCTAACCATTACACCACAGATGCCGGTGAGTAGTAGATCTATGTTACATAAATACGATCTTTGATACCGAGCCTCTATAACTGTTGCAACTATTTTTTTTTTTTAGCGTTGCAACAATAGTATTTTATTATGGGAGTACGAATTAATTGCAACATTTCAAGTAATTTCCGGCTGCAAAAAGATTTGCTACTTGAAATAAGACGACATGCGGAAATAGTTATCATCTTGGAGAGAGACTGATTATGATTGGAACGGAAACGATTGAACAAAAGCTGACTATTTTTACTAATCTTACTTTAATAGACCTAGAGAGCAACATAAACATGCATTAGAGAACGCCAATATGATTAATGGGATGCTTTTGTATTCTCTGAAGTGCTACTAGTTAAGTCACTGGTTAACCGGGAAGAGTAGAAACCGTTTAGAGGCAATTTTCTTCTATTGGAATACGAAAATAACCCAATCAAGACCGGGGTAAAGCTTTTGACCTGCTGTGGCAGTGCTATAAGGGTTACTTTAAGCAGTTAGTTATTGCATTGGTTTAATAAACTTTGCTTTTGTATGCCCAAAGTTTTGGCCCTTGCTTTATGGAGAGCTGTATTATCGCAGAGAAGCTTTGTGGATGAGAACCCTATCTTTGGTCTCTACAAACGAGAAATGGTATGGGTTTAAAGCCTTTATCAACACTAGAAAATTATTTAAAAGGCCAGACCTCCGACTTCAACGTTCATCTCCGAAAGGAATTTCGTGCAAAGTACCTTTTCTCAAGGACACAACGTCAGATAATGTTGAGGCTGAAACCACCGAACCCGCAATCTTACGATTACGGGTCCGGTAGCCTAACCACTAGGCTACCCATGCCACCGATCTTTTCTTATGAAAGAAAAAAAAACTGAAGCAGGAGAAGCCGGGCATGAATAAAAATAATAAGATAGATTACATTTCTATTTGTCCCAGAAGGGCACTTTGTTTTACAATGAAAAACATACATACATAAATACGTAATTATAAATACGTACATACATGCATAAACACATATATAAAAACACACTATTACACAAATACAGAATAGTTTACAACAATGCCACTGTCGGTCGCCACTGTGCAGTGCCCTGTATTTTGAGCTAGGGTTGTCGTGTTTTGCTCAAGGACACACTCCAGTGATCACCCATCTGATCCCCGTGTCACCGGCACTTGCTTGACATAGCTTGAGTCTAAACTCACTACACACATTGCCACGGAAGCCCCCAGAATGTGACTCTAATGATGAACAAGCAGTTATAATCAGGGACTCAAAAGCATTTGAATTGCTCCTTCACGTCCCAGGTCTAAAAGAGACATTGTAATCATAGTTCACCACTCATTTATATTCTTGGGTGCTAAAAAAACTAACAAATGTATATACTTTACGTAATCTTTGTCGTTTTCCCATCACTAACCTGTTCAAGTTCTCCTAGTACGCCATCCAGTACCTCTCTCTTTTCCCTCTTTTTCTTCAGTGACAGCGATATTTTCAAGGACATTGTGTCAATCCCCCCTGCACCCCCCCCCAACCCCCGAAAGAAAAAAACACACCCTTTTTATAAAACTGTACGCTGCGTATCAACATGGCTCTCAAAAGTACATTTCAGCGGTCTTCGCCATTTTCTTTTATAAGACGGAGGAGCAGTGGTTACTTTCACATCAGTCATAAGAAGCTGTCCATAATTTTTGTTCAATAATTATTGGTTTCCAATAATAATGGTGATTATTGATTTCGCAGACAGGACCTTTCCTGGTGAGTGATTTCGTTTTCAAAAATTCAGGTTTGTATGGAGCGAAAGAGAAAGTTAGATTGTTTCTTAAATAAAGCTCAACAAGTATAATTGGCAGTATGTATGCGTAGATTATTATATGTATAAAATGTTCGTTTGTTATTTTGTGTGTGCATATGCTTATATAGGTGTATATTTCTCGGTGAGTTTGTGTGTATTAGTGTGAGTGTGTGGGTGTGTGTGTGTGTGTGGGTGTGTGTGTGTGTGTGTGTGTGTGTGAGCGCGCGCGCGCGCGTGAGTGTGTGTTTGTGTGTAAACATACAATCTATCTATCTATTTATCTATCTATCTTTCTATCTATCTATCTATCTATCTATCTATCTATCTATCTATCTATCTATCTATCT
>NW_004797718.1:374964-382954 GCF_000002075.1 Aplysia californica | reverse complement strand
AGAGAGAGAGAGAGAGAGAGAGAGAGAGAGAGGCAGAGAGAGGCAGAGAGAGGCAGAGAGACAGAGACAGACAGACAGACTGAGAAAGGGACAGACAGACCGAGCAAAATCAGCCCAAAAACGGAGGGATCGTTGGAGGGCGCCACTGTTACATCCTATTGCCTCCCCTCTGTATGATCGTTACATGTCGGCATGCTTCTCAATCAACAAGCTGCTAACTTCAATTTTAGTTTTAACAATACTAGTGAATAATTGAATTATTTGGATTATTATGACACATTGTTTATAGTGGGGATGAGAGTAGCAATAACCACAAAGCAGCGAACTATTGAAGAACACAAACACATAAACAAAAACAAACAAATATTCTGCTCAGTTGAAAATGTAAATGTTCCCAGCTAATGTGTTTCATAAGGACTTCTTTTTAATTTGGTAGCACCACGACAGAAATATTGTGTGTACCCTGTGCACTGGTAAAACGATACTTTATTGTCATATTTTTAATGTTGTGTGTGTGGGTTTTTTTATTGCGCTCGCAACTGCATAAGGTCATATGAGCGCGGGGGACACATTAACATTTTCAATTGTTAGGAAATTTTGAATGTTGACCTGGTGGCGGTCGAAGCCTACTCTTATCGATTTAAGGCCACCAAAGGATCTTTAACGAGCACAACTTGCACCCTCTGAGATTTTTCTCCCTTGCCTGAGAAGGCTAGGTGTAGATATTTCTTATCAGAAGATTAGGGGTGTGGCTGAAAGACAGCAGTGAGAAGGAGCAAAAGAGTAGCAGAAGAAAGGCTGCGGAAAGAGTCAGGGGCCCAGAGGAGGGGGCAAAGGAGGTGAAAGGGTGGGGGCAGAAAGTGGAGACGAATGCAGACGACAGAACATTTCTAGAGAGGAGAAAGAAGACAATTTTAAAGAAGAAAATTTTTCGTCACTACCTGGGACCTTTGAATGAGAGGCGAACACCGTATTCTCTAGGCCACGAGCGCCCCCTTAGTGTCACATAAAAAGAAATATAAAACAAATGACATGAAGTTCCAGTTTTATCGATCCCAAGAAGGAAAGTTGGTTCACAACGCCTTACATTATGCTACATAAACATACATTTTTGTCAACGTTACTTAATGCACACTACGGCACAAATAAAGACTATCGATACACGCTTGCTGGTCATAATTTTGCAGGTCAAGTTAATTTGAGCTGGGGGGTGGTCCCCCCCCCCCCCCCATCTAAACGCCGTGCCACTTACCGTGATGTTTGAAGTTATGTTCAGCCTAAGTTCACTCACCATGCTACCCTATAGTGACAAAACGCTTTTTTCTTATTAACAACAATTTCGAGAAATCAACGATTTCGGTTTTCTTATAATGTCGAGACTATTTTGAACAGTACACCAACGGTTGATCTAGCACCCTGAAGAAAATATAATTCCCTATGATCAATAGATATTATTATAACAAAATCGAATATCGTTGATTTCTCGAAACTGCAGTGAATACCTAGGCGTCTTGTCAGCACAGCGCAGCACGGGCCCACAGGTACACTCTATTTTACCCAGTTCTTCCAAAAAGTACGATCATTTTGCTGATCATGCCTCAGCCGACATGACTATTGGATCGAAAAAGTTTGCATATTCTTTTAACTTTTCGTGTCAGGTAAAAAATATTTTTGGGACCCCATGAGAATCTGGTAAGAGCGTGTTAGAGACCCCCTGTTGTTCTCAAAATGTACGGCCTGCCAATCAGCTTAATTAATCTGATATGTAAGATACGTTTTTTGTAGGCTTTTAAAAAAAATTGATTTTTTCAAAAATTATGCCGTGGTTCAATGGAGTCTTTAAATTTTTACGACAGTGCTATCTATCAATATTATTGTCACAATTGTCGCTTTCTGTGTGTGAAGCATAGTAAGGTCTTCAAGCTCTATATAGGGTTTCGCTAGTTTAAAAACAAGAGACCGTGACACACACACACACACACACACACACACACACACACACACACACACACACATACACACACATACACACGCACGCACGCATACACATGCACATACTCATACACATACACATGCACACACACATACACATACACATATACATACATAAGAGTCTAGTAACAATTAAATGCAACTAAGCAATCGGTGCTTATTAAGTAAGGTTTAAATCCATGCCTCTTCAGAGAGGAGTTTAGGTGCAGGTGTCTTGCTGACACGGCTGTGGTTTGAAGGGGGGGGTGGTGATAAGGGGTCAGCCAAGGGTTAACCTGCCCTAAACCAGGCAAAGAGCTCCGGCACCAGGGGAGGAAACTGTTCACTTCCTCGTCTTCCTGGCCACGCCCTCTAACGACCGGAAACGCCGGAAGGTAGCCCATGGCGCGTTGTGCAAGACCGCCGTAACCTTTGTTACCTGCTTTTCATTGGGATTTTTCTTTCTTCGGTCCACCTTTCTTTTTATACAGAGCGCTTATCTTAGCTCATGCATAACAAAAACATTACCGTAATCGAAATTGGTTGTTATTATTTTGGTTGTTTTGGAGGTTAAGAGGAAGGGGGAGGGGGCATCTGAACTTGTTTTTAATAAAGCACAATTTTGAGTTGAGTGCTCTTCTTTGGAGGATTTATGTATACTATAAAATGTTGATCAATTATTGTGCTTATGTATAAAAAGCGTATGATTGTGTATAGGCATGGACATTTCCTGGCATAAATAAAAGTTATGTTATTATGTATTATCATTTATTTATCGAGGCAAAGTAGTAATAATAATAATAATAATAATAATAATAATAATAATAATAATAATAATAATAATAATAATAATAAAAATAATAATAATAATAATAATAATAATTCTTAAAAAGTAATAACAAAGATGATGATGATGATGATGATGATGATGATGATGATGATGATGAGAAGCAGCAGCAGTAGTAGTAATAGAAGCAGCAGCAGCAGCAGCAGTAGTAGTAGTAGTAGTAGTAGTAGTGGTGGTAGTGTTAGTAGTAGTAGTAGTAGTAGTAGTAGTAGTAGTAGTAGTAGTAGTAGTAGTAGTAGTAGTAGTAGTAGTAGTAGTAGTAGTAGTAGTAGAATATTGTAATTATATTATTATCATAATTTTTATTATTATTGTTATTGTTATTATTATTATTATTATTATTATTATTATTATTATTATTATTATTATTATTATTATTATTATTATTATTATCATTATTATTATTATTATTATTTTTATTTTTTATTTTTAAAAAATTATTATTATTATTATAATTATTATAGAGTCATCATAATTAAGTGCCAGATCGTATAAAAAACATCGGCGATCATTGTTCTCCATTAATCTCTTTCGCAGATGCTCTAAAAATTCTTCAGTTTCCTTATCTTGTTCTTGTAACCCATCTGCTTAGGCTTTCAAAAGAAAGTTTTTAAGATACATCTTTATTGTCCAGATCCTGGCACATTGGTTTGGTGTACCACCACGTGTACACACACACACACACACACACACACACACACACACACACACACAAACACACACACGCACACACGTGCACACACATGCACACATAAGTAGGCTTACAATCACATGTATAATATAAATGAGCAGCAATATAAACAATAATAATCGTAAGCTAGATACACACTCAATGTTATTTTGATGCATGCTCTAAGGTCATAAGTATACTTATACAAGATGGTTAAGATGGAAGCATTTTGATAGATGATGGTAAAAATGACCTTCTGTATCTTTCTTTGTTACAGATCAGAATCCTAGGTCTTTTACTTCTGACTGATGTTTTTATTTGAGGGAACAAGGGATGTTTGTTGTCTAAAAAGATAGAATTAATTTTCTTAGTGCAAGCAGTTATGTACAATTCATCCAAGTAGGGGAATGACGATGTTGAAATTTTACATGCTTTCCGTATTTGTCGATTTGATTTTTCTTTACCTTGTTGTAATTTGTGTTCGCGGCACATGCTGTTATATAAACATTGATCATACTTTCTATAAGTTCTGAGTCTACACATGCCTCGTCGTTTGCTTTCAATTTCTCCAATAAGAGCGAGATGTCCAACGCCCTTGTGTCTATTCAAGTTTGTCCTAGAGACTGCTTTTGTGTTTTTCTAATTGGCTTTTATCAGCGAGGGACCAACATGGGTTTCTTCAGATTCTACATGATTTGATTTCTATTCCTTTAAAAAAATTAATTCCCAACAGTCTCCTAAAAAAAAGCACATTTCTGTTTCTTCAATTTCATTTTCACCGCCTTTGGGGATTGACCGGCGTTCACAGACGTACACACGGGTTGTCCATCATAAATAGCCTTTAACATTTAAAAAACAAAATAATCATTGATATGTTTCTATTTTTCAGGATTGTGCTCATTTTATTAACAGATTAGCAGTCACATATAATATGTGAAGAGAATGAAAATGCGAAATGGAATGATGAAAAATATAACACTATGTTTTTTCTTTTTTTTAAAGACCGCTTTTCCACCTTAACTCAAAGAATGGCTAGAATAGAAATACACCAGAAATTTGGGGGATAAACATTTTTTCTTATTATTTTCTTATTATTTTCTTATTACGTTTTTGTTTTTTTGTTTTGTTTTGTATTATTTGTGTTATGTTTTTTTGTCGTTCTTTTGGTTTTGTTTTGCGTGTTGTTTAAAAAAAATTATTTATTAATTTGTATGTGTGTGTGTGTGTGTGTGTAATAGCCTTAACTGAGTCTCAAGGGTGTAAACTAGGGGTCAAAAAGGACAACTCTACAACAAAGAAGTCAGGACATGCACAAAGACAGCATAAGAGCAACAGCCACGGGTGATTACCACTGGCAAGAACACTTGACAATCAACACTGTGCTGGCTTCTCTCTCTCTCTCTCTCTCTCTCTCTCTCTCTCTCTCTCTCTCTCTCTCTCTCTCTTTCTTTCTCTCTCTTTGTGGTTTCACTTGAGAACAGAAAGGTCCCCCCACTGCCTTGTAATTGTGTTGAGTGTTAATTTGTTTTCCTAGCAATGCTTTATTTCTTCGGTTTCGTTTTGAATTTAGTTTTGCTTTCTGTCGTTTCCCCTTCTTTTCTCCTCCCACCTCATGCATGCAGGCTTCTTGTCTTGTCGGCTTCCTATGTTTTCTGGCCACGATAATCGGGTCTTCCTTTCGGCCAGGAAGCTGTCGAAGCACTTGAGTTCGAATCCTTTGTTGCGTCCTTGAGATTCCTGTCTGTCTAGTTTTACGTCTTGTCTGAGGTGTGAGCTGTGTTTTGTTTGTGTGGTGGGGTGTTGGAGAGGGAGAGGGCGATAAGGAGGGAATGGGAGAGACAGACAAAAGAAGTAGTCAGTGTAAATTGTTATGGATGAGTGAATTGGATTTTTTGAAAGCCAGAGAGGGAGAGAGAGAGAGAGAGAGAGAGAGAGAGAGAGAGAGAGAGAGAGAGAGAGAGAGAGACAGACAGACAGACAGACACACACACACACACACACACACACACACACAGGCAGACAGACAGACAGACAGACAAACAGTGGGAGATAAACAAGAAAGATCGAGAACAAGAAAGCGAAAGAGAAAGAGTGTGAAAGAGAGAGAAAGAGAGAGAATAAAGAGAGAAGGAGAGGGGAAAAAAACCTAGTGAGAGAGCAACAAAAATATAGGAAATGATACTATTATCATTAGTTTAGCCTGACAGAAAGAAAAGCGTCGACAGTTCGGAAGCCAGAAAGCTCTCTGTCTGAATAGGTCGTGTTGAAAACACACCTGCATACTGCCTCGTGTTCTGTTGGTTACTTCCCCTTGTGTTTTGTTCACAATAATCCACCCCCTTCCTCCCCTGAACAATACGTCTTTGCACTTCAATTTTTCTTTCATGAACACCTTTTTTAAAAATTTGTTCAGTCAATGCACACGTGTTGATGGAGAGGCACATAAGTGTTCTTTTGCTCGTTTTAAGTCCCTCTCAAACCACAAACGGCCCCTATATTTTGACGTTGTTTTTTGTGTTTTGTTTGTCCCTGTTCGTAAAATTAGATGTCACCAGATTTGAGTAACAACGCGTATGTGATCTGTCAAGATTTTGCAAGCACTTTTTATAGAACATAATTGGTACTAAATGTTTTGTGAAAATGTTAAAAGGTTAGCTTGTAGCAGTGCACACAGACACGTAACACGCTTTCAATTAGAATCTGTTAATATTAGAGCCAGCATAGTGCTTGTCTTTTTTTTAAACCAGTACCCACTTTTGCAACCTCTAAGAGACTAAAATTCATACCACCCTCATACGTGTGTATATATACATACAAGGGGACATAATATAACAATACCTGACCCTGCTTGCTTGATTCCCACCGCCCACTAAAATACCCAGTGCATCCAAATGTGAGCAATGCTAGCTAGGTCAATTATTCTTGATCTAGAGAATCAGTTCTAATTTCTTCTTGTTCTTGTTTTTCTTGTTCTTCTTCTTTTTGTTCTTCTTCTTCTTGTTCTTTTTCTTCTTGTTCTTGTTCTTGTTCTTCTTGTTCTTCTCCTTCTCCTTCTCCTTCTCCTTCTCCTTCTCCTTCTCCTTCTCCTCTTCTCCTCCTCCTTCTCCTTCTCCTCTTCTCCTCTTCCTTCTCCTTCTCCTTTTCCTTCTCCTTCTCCTTCTTCTTCTCCTTCTCCTTCTCCTTCTCCTTCTCCTTTTCCTTCTCCTTCTCCTTCTCCTTTTCCTTCTTCTTCTTCTTCTTCTTCTTCTTCTTCTTCTTCTTCTTCTTCTTCTTCTTTTTCTTCTTCTTCTTCTTCTTCTTCAAACCTTTCTGTATTTATAGAAGGTTTCCATTTTAGCGTAGCATACAATGACATGTAGAAACACTGTAGGAATCAAAATGACATTGTAGAACCTGTGATTTGACAGAAACCATGAGTGTTATGTATTGCTCGATATCAAGCCGGACTTCGGCGCTACCGGTTCAGTTTTGAACCATCGCCATAGCAGTCCCAGTTATAGGTTGTTTAAGTTTATATTGTTAAGGATTCTTGCATAATCATCGTCTTTAAAAAGAACATCCAGTGCAAGATCCAGCTTGTTATAGCTGCACGAAATACCATTTCTTTTTCATGTCTACATCGACACAAATTAAGACACTGTTGGAGTCGAGCTGCCTGTCAGGGTATTTGGGCCAAGGGGGATATAGGATCTCAGTATTTAGATGGGGATACTCGATAACATAACCCCATCAACAGAGAATCGAACTCTTTTCGGCTGCCTGCAACAGCGAGAAGCCTAATCACTACGCCGCTATTAAAGATTAAACCCGCACAGTAATCAAACCACAGAAAACAAGAACAACCAAAAGGGAAAGGGGTTGAATCCTTCCATGTTTCTTTCAGATATACCTCAAGGGCTTCTCTAAATTACCTCACTGGACTGCAAAAGCCGGAGACACTCAAGGAAAAAGTCATGGTATTCTCATTTTAGATGTCAAACTTTTGTCATTTCAAAGACAGGGTAAAAAAATCCATCGTTAATTTACTACACCCCATCGGCAGGCACAAATGAACGTCCAAGGCATGACTGAGAGATTGAGAAATAATAATAACGATATCAATAAAAAGAGAAATGAGAAATGAAAGTTCTAAGAATGAGCGCCGTGGACTTTCTCTTTCCTCTCGCGCTCCTCGTTCACGTCTCGCTGAGTCCTCATGGGAAAAACAAAGGACAAACATAACAAGCTCTTTGGGAATGTCGCCGCGACGCAGAGCAAAATGAAAATTTATTGAGTGCGTCACAAAAGCAATCACTGCTTCCCCCGGAAGTGGACGAGACTATACCCCCAGGCCCAGGCCTCTTGTCACACCGGTCCAACGGCCATTCTTGGCGGGACGACGGCCAGGGTTTTATTTACGCTTCACGCCGTCATTTGCATGGGAGGGTGGCTGTGGACTCACGTATCCTGCAATAGTTCCGTCCTCCCCAGGTGTGTCTGTGTGTGCGTGTGTGTGTGTGTGT
>NW_004797718.1:373666-374750 GCF_000002075.1 Aplysia californica | reverse complement strand
CAAGTGTATGTGTGTATGTATGTATGTATGTATGTATGTATGTATGTATGTATGTATGTATGTATGTATGTATGTATGTATGTATGTATGTGTGTGTGCAAGTGTGTGTGTGAGGCCTTGGGTAATTTCACTTGTCAGGTCTTGTGTGCGTGTGTGTGTGTGTGTGTGTGTGTGTATCTGTGTACACGTAAGTGTGTGAGTGTAAATGTGTGTGTGTGTTTGTGGTTGTGTGTGTGGTTGTGTGTGTGTGTGTGTGTGTGTGTGTGTAAGTGTGTGTGTGTGTGTGTGTATGTGTGCAGGTGCGTGTGTGAGGCTTGTAATTTCACTTATCAGGGCAGACATGTGACAATAATTTTGAAACAGCTTTGATTGTTATTTCAAAAGAAAGGCATATTTTTTTTCTCTTGGATAAACTTGCAAGGCTAATCTTAGTATATTAATGCATACTGTGCTATCTTACAATTAATAATTATTTGTATTCTTTTCATTGCGCGCATTTTAAATGACTGGGGAAATCAAAGTTATCAATGATGAGGAACAGAAAAGTTAGAGCCATTAGAAGGAAACCATGTTACGCATGTACATAATCAAATACGAAGATTATCCTGAGACATATGAAAAAAGAAAATAAATTACTTATTTATTAACTACTTAGCTACTAACCTACATTCTTTCCAAATAAAAATTATCAATTGGTAGAAAGTTGCAGGGTGATGTGTTTTGTGTTAAAGGGTAGTACCTCTTTCAAACTTAAAGGGTAGTTTCAACAAAAATTGACCAATTCCAATTCTTGATTGAACATGATAGGATGAAATATCAGTTGATTATCGAAAAAATAAAAAACATTTTAAAAACTCATTAAAATTGCATTTATTTATTCATACCGTTGTGAAATTGACATACAATGCCAAATAGAGGCACCAATACACAAACATTTTAAGCAAACTCACACAATAGTACATCTTTGGAGCCATTCTACTTACATACCATTTCTGGATTCCCACCTTGAAGGGCCCTGTTTTAATAACGAGCTTTTTTTAGCTTCTTGATAAAGGTCTACTCCGATCCTCCCATTCAGACGACC
>NW_004797718.1:372398-373566 GCF_000002075.1 Aplysia californica | reverse complement strand
CCACCCCCGCCCCCTTTCCACATCAGACCCCATTTATGAAGTTGGCTCAAATTGTCTGTCGCGCATGACGTCACAGCCACTCCGCTGTTGGTCCCACGAGAATGATGACCACATAGGTCAAGTAAGTTCAGAATGGAGGACACGATACAATTAGCAGCATACGTAGTCACTGCGATAATCAGGAAAGATTAGAATACTGTTGTAGTGGCAAAGGTAATACAAAACAGTGGCTGTGGTAATGGACCCCTCGCTCGCTCGCTCTCTCTCACTCACTCTCTCTCTCTCTCTCTCTCTCTCTCTCTCTCTCTCTCTCTCTCTCTCTCCCTCTCTCTCTCCCTCTTACACACGCACACATAGACCCACACACACACACATACACACACACACACACACACACACAAACAAACACAAGCACACAAGCACACGCGCACGCAAGGACATACTGGTTGGTCATACTTCTCTTTTATACCTTTGTTGTTTCTGTCTGTCTTACTTTTTCGAAGCACTTTGACCATTTTGTAGTGTACATGAGCTTCTCTTTGAACAAACAAACAAAAAACAAACTAACAAACAGAACAGACTGACAGACAGACAGACAGACCTACAGACAAGCAAACAAACAAACGAATACCAACCAACCAATCTTACAAACAAACAAACAAACAAACAAACAGAACAGATTGATAAACAGACAGACAGACAGACCTACAGATAAACAAACAAACACATTACAAACAAACAAACTCACAAACAAATAAACAAACAACAAACAAACAAACAAACAAACTCAAAAACAAACAAACAATAAATATTATACGAACACCACCCACCTAAGCTTACAAACAAACCAACCAACCAACAAAAAACAACCAACCAAACTAACATTCCCTGTTCTGATAACAACTTTTATATATTATAACAAGACAGCTTTTCATTCATACTCAGATACAGGCTGCTGCCCAAGTATAAGTGGAAGAGCAGAGCCAGGGCCCCGACCGCTACTCAAGTCCCGACTCAAAGCACTGCAAGAGTCAGCGGAGCGATGTTTAATTGACTATTATTTATAAAGATTGCGAATCGATGATGGTAAACGTGTGGGGACAAGGCAGCTCTCTGCGGGCGGATACCTGGACTAGAAGGCCATCGATCTAAAGGGGGGTGGGGGGAG
>NW_004797718.1:360484-366766 GCF_000002075.1 Aplysia californica | reverse complement strand
GATAGGACTGATTTTCTTGCAATCCCAGAGACAGATAACTATTCATTACAGAGGACAGATTTTTGTTTTGTTTTAGAGTAGTGCTTCATTCATCGCATTTTATTTCACCTTGGCATGGAGGGTTTTTTCTAAATATGGAGAGAATAGCAACAAAGTTAAAGTATATGTACTTGAGCATTTGTGTGTGTGCGCGCGCGCGTGTGTGCGAGTGTGAGTGTGTGTGTGTGTGTGTGTGTGTGTGTGTGTGTGTGTGTATGTTGTGTGTGTTTGTGTGCGTGTGTGTGTTTGTGTTTGTTTGTGTGAATGAGTGTATGCGTATCATATAAAGAGAGAACGATTTGGAGAGAGGGTGAGAGGGAGACATAGAGAGAGAAAGAAGTTTTTTTTTAAAGAGACAGAGCTCGAGACAAAGAGAAAGAGGGAGAGAGAGAGAGAGAGAGAGAGAGAGAGAGAGAGAGAGAGAGAGAGGGGAGAGAGAGAGAGAGTGACGGAATTGAACTTCACTTTTCAAACTGTACACAGTAACATTTGCTGTAATTACTCTCTAAACTGGAGTCTGTGTGTAATTGCTAGACTCACATCGTTGCACGCATAAACGGCGAGTTCTATTCTCAATTGTGAGAAAGAGAGAATGACAAACAGATGGAGAAAGACAGAAACACACATAAACACATAGGCAGTGTTTCGGATCCATTTCAGATGTTTCTTATCTCATCTAGATTACCTAGATAGACTATATCTAAGCAGCCCGCCTCCCAACTGATTTAAATTGAGTCGATAGAAACATAATGATTCACAATAAATTTCCTTTAAAAAATAATATTGACCATTGTATTCATAAAACGGTCTAAGATTTAAAAAAAACAACAACAGTTTAATATAATAGGCCGTCCGTCTAGAAAATTAGAACGATCTTTTTAATAATAACTTTTCATACTCATTATTATGTTGGATTTTTATCGATATAAAACTATAATAACTCCATTCATTATTCCAGATATCTTTGTTGTCGACATTCAGTGTCAGAGCGCACTAGAATATTTTGACTGCACTGCAAAGGGCTATTCATCCCGAAAGGAAGGGCTTATAATTTAATATTTGCTCGATACATAACAAAACAGCACAGCTACAGCACAGTCCTTCTTTCTAATAGCAATTTGCCAGTAAAGTACGCATATTATTGTTATCATGAATGTCTTTTTTTGGCAATTGTTTAACGGCATCTCAACTGCATCCGTTTATTAATCGCAAGGGACACATTAATAAGCATTTTCAGTTTGGTAAGAATCCATTCTGAATAGGGGGCAGAAAGTGGAGACGAAAGCAGACATAACTTGATTAGAGATCAGGAGAGGAGATTAAAGGTGAACATTTTTAGATTAGAACATTTTTCGTCTCTCTCAGGTTTCGATTCCGGGTCCTATTGACTGACAGGTGAACACCGTACTTCTGCACCGAGAGACCCCATAATAATGTCGTTTATGATTTCTCTCATATCCGTGGCTATGCTCGTAACAAAAGCAAGGAGGGATTCGTAAATGTAAATATTCTTTTGCTTTGCTCATTTCTATTTCTAATTTGGTTTACGGGGCATTTGAGAGAATCTATTCTGTAAATAGCTAATAAAAAAAAATAATTAATTAGCAAATACAAAGAGAAAACGTTGCTTTTTCATGTCTGGATGCGAACCACTTTTCTGTTTGTTATACAGACAGATCAAAATAATATGCTCTGTGTGAAAATTATGAATGGAGCTACATTGGTAAATTCTCCCAAGAGTCATCAGCAAAAACATGATTTTTTTTTCAAATGGTTGTCATTGTTCAGTAAACAAAGGTGGTTTTTATTTTATTTTTTAAATTAATAGATAGAAGAAATTCCTTCTTACTAAAACACTCAGAGAAACAAAACAAGATTGCCCCATAAGAAAAAAACTGGGAAAAAGTTGCAGCAAAAAAAAAAGAGAGAGAGAGAGAGAGAGAGAGAGAGAGAGAGAGAGAGAGAGAGAGGAGAGAGAGAGGAGAGAGAGAGAGAGAGAGAGAGAGAGAGAGAAAGGAGAGAGAGAGAGAAAGAGAACGAGAGGGGAGGAGAGAGAGAAAGAGAGGGGAGGAGAAAGAGAAAGAGAGAGAGGGAGGGGAGAGAGAGAGAGAAAGAGAGATAGAAGGAGGGGAGAGAGAGATAGAGAGAGAGAGAGAGAGAGAGAGAGAGAGAGAGAGAAAGATAGAAAGGGGAGGGAGAAAGAGAGAGAGGGTGATACACACACAGAGAGAGAGAGAGAGAGAGAGAGAGAGAGAGAGAGAGAGAGAGAGATAGATAGAGAGAAAGAGAGAGCGAGTTGGGGGAGAGAAAAAAAGCGAAAGAAGAGGGAAAATAACCTAGCTTGGCACATTTATCCTTAATTAACCATCCCAGAGCCTGTCTCCAGGGCCCATTAGGTCGTGTTTTGGTTTCGGGACGATAAAGTGGTTTCAAATCTCGCTGTATTGATCTGGCTACTTTCGCGACGCGGAGGGAGAACAATGGAGTGACAAGGCTCCAAGTCAAGTATCATTGGCGAGAACACTTAAAAAAGTGCGTGATCCTTAACAAGAATCGATGCTGCTGGCCGCCTACTTTGGGTTGTGGGGACCTCGGCGTTCAGAGCTCACGGGGGTTTCTAGATCGACATGAGAAACCATACAGTTCCAAGCTTGTCCAGATACACGTCCATTTTCATCTTTCAGGGTCCTTTTTTTCTCCCCGTCCTTCTTCTCCTCCTGCTCCTTCTCCTATTACTCCCTTTCCTTTTTCTCCTGGTTCTTTTGTATCTCTCCTTTTTTTTCTCTCCTACTCTTCCCTTTTCTTCCGCCTCCTCCCTGTCCTCCGCCTCATCTCCTCATCCTCAATTCAATCATCTTTTTACATCATTTGAGGAGTTTTACTGGATTCCCTCTTATCGTGTTTTGCCGCTGCCATTCTCTTATTCCGTCGCCTTTTCTCTGTTAAAAAAAAATATATACCCTGCCCTCTCCTTTCCAACACACGAACACCGTAATTAAAATTATTTTATAATGGAGCAAGGTCCAAAACATTTGGATCGTATAGACAACAAAACCACACAACAGACAACTGTGAAATTTTCTATGTTGATTGATGTAAATTTATGTGAGGATTTGCATGGGATATTTTTTTTAACCTGCCGTTTTGTTGCAAATAACAAAAAACAGAAAAATTATTAATTCAAAGAAACCAAAAAGAACACTTCAACTTTGTTCCGACTGCTTCCGTCCGGTGATGCTTGGCTTATTATTATTGCCAGTTGGCATGGTAAAGTAAGGTTAGATCTACCTCTATCAGGATCGTAAAATCATTTAATAATATTTTAAGAAAAGTAAGAATGGATCATATTTTGCTTCCGTAGATCTTATTCTTAGATGATGGATCTAGATCTAGATCTAAAATCCCAACTATTGGACCACGAGACGGACGAATTCGGCGCTCAATACCTTAGTTAGTTAGCGAAGCCCGTAAAACCTGTCCAAGTCGTTTGAAATGTTCTAATGTCCCAGAATGCCCCCGAAAAAGCCCCGACTCACACCAAAAAGAGGGAGAACTCATTTTGTAGAACAAGAACCAAGTAATGTGTTACCCAGGTAGATCTAGGTCTAAATCTAAATCGAAAGATGAAACGTCCAGTACGAAAACAACCTCTGTGTGGCTCAGCCAGAGCAATCGATACAAAAGATGTTAATGAGAAGCAGGTTCCAGCCCAACTTCTTAAGCACTCATGTCGTGATTTCAACATTGTATGTAGCCATTGCAAGAAACTGCGCTGGAGATCTGAACGTCAGTCTTTCTGCTGTCAAAATAGAAATGTGATTCTGGAACAACCTCCACAATCCCCTGCATGTATCATACATTTCTATGACTCACGTGTAAAACCAAACTGTACCGAGCAAAGTAGATCGTACAATAATGCCCTAGCTATTGCCTCGATTTGATGTGATGAAATTCGTAGGCAAACTGTACCATAGGCTGGGTTCCCTGAACCACCTCCAGACATTGAGCCCAAGTTTGCGCAAATTTTCTTTGTGGATACATCTAAAGAATTAGATGAGAGACTAAGACCCCATTCAGGCAGGTTAGAGAGCTCATGTTTTTTCCAACATTTCTCTGTTACTGGTTTGGGGTTGTTTTCTTATAACTACTGCTAGTTATAATATTGATAATGATTCTGACTTGTGATTTGAGTACGCTAAGCCACAAAGCTCTCCGACTCCCCCCCCCCCTTTTTTTTTATTCCTTTACTCCCAGACCTCTATGAATTAGAACTGATACAGTAACTTTGTCGTAGGTCTTATTTCATTATTGTGAAAGAGTGTACACCATCCATTCGTATGGCCACGCGAGACACAGACTAACAGCCAAAAGATGCAATACATTCCATCTGTGTAATTATAATAATGATTATTGAATAACAATAAAGAGTAGTATTATCTTTGACGTGTACTACTATTATTATTATTATTATTATTATTATTATTATTATTATTATTATTACTTTTGCTATTATACGTTTTTAAAAATGTGTTGCATGGCGAACTCATATCACATGTCCAGAAACACACAGGCAGGGTTTTGACGACAAACACCTTCTCTATAATGAGGGCTCTCGTGGTCTAGATATGCTGTGTTCAGCTCGCATTCAATAGGCCGCAGGTTCGAACCTGGGAGCGGCGAAAAAATTTTTTCTCTAAAATGTTTCCTTCTCCTCCTTTCCGATTGTCAAATCCTATTCCATCTCCTGCTTTCATCTTCTCTCCCCCCCCCCCCCTAAACCCCACCACCCCACCTCAGGTCTTCTCTGAATGAATTCCTCTCCTGTTTACTCTCGACTCTTTTTACTGTACTCATGGTTCTTCTTACTGAAGTCTTTCAGCCACACCCCTGACTTTATGGAAGGTAAGATCTAACTCCTTGCCTTCTTGGATAAGGGCAGATAATCTGGGAGGTCCCGTGTGAAAGTTTTGCACGTTGGTGGTTTTTCATTTTTAAGAGTAGAACTCTGCCCCCCCCCCCTCTCCGCGAAAGTTCAAAACTCCTACCAAAACTGAAAATACTCCAGTCAGTATAAAAACATACAGTGAGCTAGACATCAGAATGTACTAAGGGGCCCTGAGAAGTTGGAAAAACGGCCACACACGTAGAAATTTGTTGCACTGCAGGTTGAAGAACCAGCAATCGACTATCTCTGGGAACTAGCAATGGGGACGGCAAGAAGAAGAACTAACCCCCCCCCCACCCCCACCCCCACACACAGCCAACAAAATCCCCAAACTAAACGAATTACCAAATGGAAAAAACCAAAAAAAACACAACGGTAATAAGTAATAAATGGAACCCCTCCCCCCGCCCCCAACCACCTTTTCCTTAATCTCCTGAAAAAATATGATCGTTGTTACATCTTTATTATATTATGAGTGGTATCGTGGTGAAATCAATCATTCGTTTTTAAAAACTGAAATCGAAAAAAACCCCGGTATTTTTCGGCCTGTTGGACAAATTTTTCTTGATTGTGTTCCTTTTTTTCTTTTGGACTCCACACTTTTTCTGTCCATTTCAAAACACATGTCTTAGTCGACTTTTATGTAAACACATCTCATCTGTCAAAGTTGTAAAGAAAAAAAAATTGCAGTTTCCAGGGACGCTAAAGCTTTTAGAGTCACTATACCTTTGGCGGCCATTTTGTAGCTGTACTTTACTACTAACATAAGGTGACCCCCACCTCTCTCAATCGCAAATACATCGACCTCCCTACAAAATAGATGGATATTTTTTGACAATAGCAAGACAAGAGAGCATGCTTTAAGGTAATACTAAAAATTATATGTATTCAAAAATTGACAAGAAACTGATTTCATCGCGTTTTTTTCGCAACATATAGCACAGTCAGTGAAAAAATAATATTTGCGCTTTTTTTCGAGTATATTTTGATTCTGTTCGATACGACTGGTGTTATGAGCATATATGCTTTACACGTTAGTAAGTGCACAACTTGAGTATAATATGATGTTAATGGATACCAACAGTTTCACCATTTTTCCCCATTTTCTTTCCTTACTCTTTTTTTTTTTTTTTTTTTTTTACCAATCTGACCCCTGCAGAGATAAATTAATATCCTGATTTCATTTACATGAATATGAACAAATTATTGCTTTGACTCGTGTTTAGTGGCCCTTTTTGTCAATCTCTTTCTCTCTCTCTCTCTCTCTCTCTCTCTCTCTCTCTCTCTCTCTCTCTCTC
>NW_004797718.1:354385-360093 GCF_000002075.1 Aplysia californica | reverse complement strand
CTCACACACACACACACACACACACACGCACGCACACATACACACGCACGCATGCACATTCACGTACGGACAACCAGCTTCTGTAAGGCGCTCCGCTGCAACAGGCAGTAGACATGAGTTCCACGTCTGAAAATAATTTTTGTCGAGTATCTTGGTCTTTCTGTTGGGAAGTTGTATCCCTCTCCTCAGCTCGAGCTGACCTTGGCAGGCAGGGTCGAGACCTGCCTTCTAAAAGACTTAAATAACGCCTACGGGGGCTAAAAACACTTGTAGTACGAAACAAAAACGAAACACACACACACACACACACACACACACACACACACACACACACACACACAAAGACACACACTTACTTTTTATGTCTTCTTTTCAGGTCATTGCGGAGTTAATTCAGTCTATAAAGCATAAATAAATACATTTTACACAGCACATCATGACCGCAGAACCTGAGAAAAAAATCGGAACTTGGCTGTCTAAAAATGATTCAGTCTTAGTCTTATCACGGGCAAACATTTAAAAGAAAGTAATTTTGACAGCAACCAAGCAAACAATAGCGAAAAGTAAAATTATTCAAATTAGAAACGTTATTAAAATATTATGAACGTAACACTGTGGTATTGACGACAACGTGAAATAGTAAGACGAGGGGAAAAAATCTTGAGCCAAGTTAAAGTAACAAGCAAAAAAAATGTCTAAGTGACCATCTTAAGTTTATTCAATCCCAGAGTTCTGTGTGTATCATTGCCCCCCCTCCCCTTCCTCCCCCCTTTTCGTTCCCGAACACAAAAGTAAAACTACTCACAATCAATGTTTACCCCAATCCCGGGTCGTAGCCCTTAATAGATTTTCACTTGAAACTAAACTTTAAAATGCCCCCCCTCTTCCCACAAACCCATCTAAAACCTTTTATTTGTTTTTATACTTAATTCAGAAAGAAAATGAACATAAAAAAGTTACTCGCATTAGTGAATGAGTATAGAGAACACAGATAATACAAGAACAAAGAAGATCACAATACCAAGAGTGCAGAAGTAATGTTAACAACATAAATAGAGAAACCAAATAAAGCAAAGATACATTTCTAGAGTATACCTCCCCCATTTTTTTCACATAAGAAGTAACAAACGTTCCATCAAATGATTTAGATAAGTGTCAACCAAAGTTTAGATTAAAGATACATTACATAATATTGAGATCACACGTAAGAGTGCGGAAATAATTAAAAGCTTTCTGCTTCCAGTCAACTTAGATCAAATTTGTTCTGAGTGCTCGTCACTGAGATAAACAAGGCAGTAGCAGAAATTAATCGGTGTTCTCGTCGGGGAAATCAGTGGCCGCAAAAGAATTAATTTGGTAGGCTAACTATTGAGCGAGAGTTCTCATGCTATGTCCAATTACCGGGCCTGGAGTTGCTGATAAAAGTATGTAGAGTGTGAGGGTTGGGAAAGAGGGTAGGGAACGGGTGGGGAGAGAAGGGAGTTTGATCAAAGACCAGAGAACATTGTAAACCTCGCCGTATCACCCGCGATGTAGAGGAAATGACGTCACTGGTACATTAGGCCTCGTTTCTCCCCAACAAGAGTGCGCAAGCGTAGCGCCGGATGTCGGTTCTCGCACTTACTTCCGATCACGGAATGCGGCGCCTGCGCAAAGCCGGAAGTTCAAGAGGGAAGCTTTCGAGGTCTATTCTTTTCTCTCTTATTTTGTTTTTGCTAGCTGCGTTTTTCAGGATCTTTTTACGGTGTTTCAAGGCATTTACGCTTTGCTGCCGGGGTCTTGTCGCAGCAAGTGGCATAATCAAGGATATCAATTCTGTAAAACACCCACAAAAAAGGAAAGGAAAAAAAATAATAAAAAGAAGCAAAAATGAAGATCTTCCTCATTTTCTATAAAGATTATTCAGATGTGTGTAATAATTTACCATTAGAGTATACTTACCTTACAAACTCTTATCGTTGCATTCTGTCCGGATTTGGTGTAGTTACCTGTGACATTTTAAAGTTTTGAATTCTGTGTCGTTATAATTATTTCATACACTCGTTTTTTTTCTTTCTTTTAAACAAAATGTTCTAAAAATTAAAAAGTTCGTACTGAGGGATTTTGGATTAAGAAAAATTATAAAGGGCTACATTTTAAAAAAAGTCTTCATCACCACAATAACTACCGTGTTCATCCTTTTTATTTGAGATGCTCAGTACAAGCTCTTATATCACCATACGATTCAGGAAACGAACATTGTGACCTAAGCCAACAGTCTCTCAGTCTCTGTAATGGCGTTATTGGCCCCTGAGAACTAAACTTCTGTTTGTGTTGCAGGTTTATTCAGTTTACTGCCTATACACTGTCAATTACTCGTACCAGCAACTGTGGTGTTGGGGGAAAGCGCTTGGCCGTCTGTCCCCATAAGTGTGATTCCAGTGCTGGGTGATTTTTTTTTTTTATCTCGAGTACCTTTGCCTGTCCATTTGATTGGTGCATTCCTTGCAGCTGGGGTTGACTCTGACTTGCAAGATCAAAACTGCCCTCTTTCTAAATGAACAAAATAGTGTTGTGTAAATTTAACAAGCATTTTGCAGCACTTGCAACATTAAATTGGTCATATCAGCGCCAAAGATTAAAGATGTTACTAGAGAATAACATACAAAGAAAAGAAGGAAGAGACATAAGAACGAAAGATTGTTTGACTAGTTTAATCTTTAAATGACCTATATTGTGCATAAATAGACAAAGTGCATTACTGCTTTTAGTGGAAGAAAGATAAGGGTAGACCCTAAAAAAATTGCAACAAAAATAAAACGTATAATATGGTTCGACAGATAAAATTGAGTGTAATAACATATTAAAAATCGGCATTCGAAATCGTGGAGCAAATTGTTTAAAAAAACGTTAAAAGTTGTCAAAAAAGCAAAATTTATGTTACGACCAAATTGGTTTATCATACTTGCTTTGACGCGAGAATCTTTACGTAATTTGTACGGATTTTCACGAAAATTATGTAATCGTCATCGGTGTCACGGCTTTTCATGTGAAAGTTATGGGAAGCCAATATAATATTAAGAATACGTTTTCTCACATCCTCAGCCTTTCAGTGGATATTTATTGTTTACCGTGTTATTTCCCTCTAAAGAATTTCCTCTTGTGCGATTGACACAACAAGGTGTGAATATTATTCTGGCTGTTGTACAACATAGAAAGAACAATATAGATGGGACTGAAGGGCACCAAGTGCGCATTTCGTGTCACCGATCTTAAATAAGTGCAAATTTTTTTGTGCAAAACATAGAAAGACTAGTCACAGTCCAGGAAGCTTAACAAGCTGAAACGCAAACTTCGGTTAAGTCTCCAAGAGTTCTTATTTAGCACCCGCTGATTGTTTAATGTCTGAAAAAAAAACCTTTGCAGTCATGCAAAGTCGTAGAGACCTATAATGTCATTCGCGTGTGAAACGAGACCCGAAGTCAGGACACACGAAAGAAAGTATGAACGAACAACGACTATTCTTGGTTGTCTTTATTCAGTTTCGACTTCAAAATTTTCAAGCAGCGTCCATTTTCTGTTACATTAGAAGTTGCATCTAAAAAAAATAGATAAATAAGGACATCATTGAGGCCTCAAGCTTTTTTAAAGATAGATGCCGTTCATAAGGTTGTATCCTGTTTGAAGGCAAATTAATTTCAGCAGATCAATATTCGGAATCTGATTATCATTTTGGAAGACCATCTGCACGATGTGAAAGGCACAGTACATTATATTATTATTATGGACCACAGTACTCGAAAAAGAAAAACTGATGGGTACAAGGGAAAGCATAACATAATGAATAGCGGGGGTTGAGGGGAGTTACGTAGTTGTTGTTACATCGGCTTCTTCAATTATACGAATGCGAGAATTTTATGAAACACCAAAGGGCTTTAAGGATACCAGGCAGAAGCAAATTGTCTAAGCAGCTCGTCAATTGATAACAAATCTACATTTGAATAAAAAGTCTATCCTTCAGTAAATCTAATTGGATATATTTATGGAGAAGGAAACGTGCTAACTTGGTGGCCTCTTTGTGCTGTTTCTTAAAACTGTCAATATGTACTACAGTCTACGTATGAAAATAATTGCCAGCCGACCGAGATCTATGATTACTCGCTTCCTAGAAGAAATATGTGCTTTTTTAAATTGACACTTCTCCTCAAGGCCTCCTGTGAACTCACTGAACGCACTGGGACTCTGCTCCCCTTACCGAGAGGCTCCAAGATTTAACTTGAATGCTGCTGTTGGGTCACTCACTGGAAATATTCACGACTATAGCACACAGCTGTACTCAATTTGAGGCATCCAACTTTGATTACAATATAAGGACTCCAGATGGAGAAGGGACATTCATGGCATGGGGATTACAGCAGCGCTCACACATACTCAACTGAAGAAAACGTTCACACCCCGGTCATCAGTGTAAAACTCAATCACATTCCAGGTGGTTCTATATTGGGGAGCCTCTTCCTCTTCCTCTTCCTTTTCCTCTTCCTCTTCCTCTTTCTCTTCCTCTTCCTCTTCCTCTTTTTCTTCTTTCTTCTCCGCCCCCCCCCCCTCGCTTTCTATTATGTCAATCGTATCTCTTTGTAAATAGCTAGGCCTAGTCAAAGATAGTACATAACAAGATGGCCCACTCAGCCAAAAAGTGTCCGCCGGAAGTTCGCTCTTTGCTTCAGATGGCGCTGCAGTCTGTTTTGAAGCTCTCTTTCGTGTTTCCAGAAGAAGAATAGGAATAGCAGCTCCTTTAGTGCGCAGATCGACTGCTGTTCATCAGCAGTTCGAATTCGTTCAGTGACGTTCAGTGCTGAGTTTTAGGTGTTTTTTAAATTTTAATGACCTCTCGCCTTTCATTCTAAAGTCAAATTAAAGAAAGAAACAAATCACCCCTTCCTCCGGAACAGGTTTTTTGTCAGCGTAACCATTTTAAAAAAGCGTTCTTCCGAAATTTATCCCAAAACCTGCTAGTTTCACTTTGATTTTAAAAAACTCAAATAGGATAACTCTGTTCGCGAATTTTGAGGACACTTTTTTAACTGGCTCAAAGAGAGGAGTGGCCACTCTTGTTATGTAGACTCTTTAGCCTACTGGTATCGATTACTCAATGTACATTTCTACTCGAACTTTTTTGGTGCACCATTAAACATCTGAGGGTTTAGGACTCAAAGTCCTGCATTTCGGATAAGAAAAATAAGTTTAAGGAACAGACTCCCATGCATTGGTGTAAGATTTGTGTGTCAAGATATATGGCGTGCGATTCTGAAATGTTTTGGTATCGATATAAAGTTATTCGTCTATTTGCGTATAATATGATGATAATTTCACTCGAGGAATCAACTGTGTGGCTTGAAAGATGTGATGGAAGAAAAGATCGTAGCTCATCTATCTGCTATGTGGATTCAAAGCAAGAAGAATTATACTTGATGTAATATATTGCAGCTGCATAAATTTTTTACGCCCTTCTTAACAATCATAACGTTATATAAGAGACCCGGCGGCCCAATTTAACACCCATCTCTGATAGGAGTCTTGAACACTCTAAAAGACTGCTGAAATGCAAGAACACCCCTTCGAAACATAACCGTCCCTGCCAAAGCTCTCCGTGATACCAACTGGACTGCTCTTTGTTGAGATGAATTGCACATATATATATATTTTAATATATATATGTTTATATATATATA
>NW_004797718.1:350850-354095 GCF_000002075.1 Aplysia californica | reverse complement strand
ATATATACATATTAATGTTATAATTTGTATATAATATACATAGCGTTAAATTAACTTTAAGCTCTAAATTAGTTGAAGTTTTATGACAGTTTTAAAGAAAGAAGGAAATAAGAAAGAAAGAACATTTCATCAGAGCTGAGAAGAAAAAAAGGAAGGGATTTGTGTATGTGTGTGTCGGAAGAGGAGGGGGGAGGGGGCGGCTGAAGTGGGGAGGATCTGGAGATGCAGCATAACCGAGCAAAATGAACGGTAAGAAAGTAATTACCCTTATTCTACAGGATAAAGCCAAAAATAAAAAAACAAAAACAAAAACAAAACAAAAAACAAAAGCAACAAAACTTTGGGCTTGTATTTTATTACCGTGGAAAGTTATAACCCACTCCAAGCTTTATTCGATTACAGATACCGTGACCGTCGTAAAAATAAGCCAACGCCTATAATGATGAGGAGTAGTGAAGACAAAAGGACGCAGACAAAGAAATGCACGGATTCTACAGCAGACAGGCAACAGAGGTGGCCTTTGAGAGGAGATGGAGTAGAAAATCTAAGTGCTAGGGCAGAGCAGAAACCAGGCCCTGCTAACTCGAAGCAATATTGCCGCCTTTTACAGGCAGGGTTTACGCATCAGTGAGTTGGCAACAATGTAAATCCACGCTCACCCACGTTCTGAGCATCGCTCTGATTTACTGGCAATAAGGACATGCTGAGGAATCAAGGACTCAAGGTTATGAAAACTATCAAATCCTACTTGCTTTCTTTGACATTTTTTCTTCTTTTCTTTTCTTGTTATCCTGTGATTGTGCATGGGTCAGACAGTAGGCACTGGGTGTGGGTGGGGGTGGAGGGGGTGGAGGGTAATTTTTGACAGCCATTTCTTTCTCTCTTTACATTAAACCACCACCCACCCCCCAACGACCCGGTCACACATTTTAGTGTGGTATTGTTAACGATAAAGAATATGTTTGGATGTATTCTATGTCGCTGCTGCTATTCGTGCTTTACTTCTTTCTTTCTTTTCTTTTTTTGTTGTTGCTTATTCATGGCTACAGTAGTCTTTTTTATATTCCTATGTCCATTTTGGGTGCAATGTTAATGATCTTTTTCGTATCAGGAACGCACTGACAACTAGAATGTGTGTAATGTTATTGTGTGTGTGTGTGGTAGCCTATCCGTTCGAAATGTTCGGAGCCCCGAAGAGTGAAATGTTATTGTTGTTGCTGTTTTCATTCCTTACTAAAAAATTGTATTTTCACACTGAAAAAAAAGGCTGTGATGTAGTTTTACTGTATATCTAGCTCAGATTGAGATTACCTGTTTTGTGGTGTAGCTGTTAGATGCTTTGCACGTAGAAGGCCAAGTTTGATTCCCGTGTTTGGAGAACGTTTTGTTTAGTACGAGATGTGTCTTCCTGCTGGAACGTGGTATCCATCTCTGCCTGGGCTGATCCTGGCAGATATTAACGATGCCCGCCTCCTAATTCTAAAATATTATATAAATGTGTCAATTGCGATGCAAAACACCAACATTACATATAAATAAAAAATGTCTTGACGTTTTCAGAATGCAATGTTGCATGTGCTAAAGTAAACAAGATTATGTAAGAGATGCATACAGAGTTCTCAAATTCCACAAGAAATTGTCCCTTTTCTTTGAGACTCAGCTCTACTGTTTCCCAAATCTGCTTCTGGTATTTGCCATCTTTGTTTTCCAGTTGCTTCCAAGTCATCTAATTATCTCTTCGGTATCTAAAGTTAAATAAGCGTATGGATTATACGCCTCTATCAACACGGTTAGGTTCTTTAAAAGACGGGATTTCCGTATTTAGCGTCTGTCTACGATATGATTGAGCTACATGGAAAGAGAGCTTTGAAAACCCCCCAAAATGACCCGAGTTCAAGAACGCCAAGTCTGAGATTCGGACCCGATCCATTGGCTCAGTATTACATCATGATACCAATTACTGAGCTAACAGAACGCCCGGTCTGTTTCTGATGCGAAGGCAGATTTGGATATCCTAATATAGTCAACGTAATTTGATAGTGTTGTGCAGCGCTTTGTGACAAAATGAAAGGTTTCCAGTATTCAGCCATATTGTATTTGCTTTTATATCACGGTCTAGACCTTTAAATTATATTGTAAGAACATATTTTGCCTCAAGCCACCCTGTAACTAATAATCAAACGCTGCTTCGATTGTGACTTTTCTTCAACAGGCTACTGGTCGTGAATCAAGTTTATCTACTTTTTCTAGCTTTTTCTATTTTGAAAAAAAAAGGAGTTTTGTCGTGAAGCCCTTTAAACATATTTTATAGTCAGGGGCTATCGTCTCTTACAAAGTCCAGACGTCATTTTTTGGGGGGACTAACACCCCCTCCCTCCATCACGCCCTTTTCTACCGCCTACAACCTCTTCAAACTGGATACTAATATGCATCTCCGATACGATCAAACGAGGAGAAAGCGGAACATTGAACACTCAAGAAAGCCACCTAGGGGGGAGGGGGGGTGGGTGAGACAGATCAGGGTCGTCGTCTATACAGCATGTTCCCGTTTCAGCTGTTGGCTATCCCTATTACAGCAATTATCATTATTTATATCCCGTTCAAGAGCAAGATCTTCCGAATGTGCTCGTTTTTCTTCAACTTTTGTTTACCACAACACTGACAGGTCAACAATTGAATGAAATCAAAGTCTTTCACGACACTAAGGAGTCAGACATTCAAAAGATTTTTGGGCATGTGAAGTTATTGATATCATTTTTAGTGCTTTACCTTGTCTTATTTTATATTAAAAATATACTCATATGTCTTTAATAGAACTCAAGATATTTGCGATCGAAGGGGGTCGGAGTCGTCTGGTATCAGAGGTAAAGTTTGCAAGAAAATAGTCACCAAAATTTGGTGACTTTCAGAGCTCGAGTTTAATTTTGAACTGCAAATTTCTTTTTTGCTTTTGTTTTTGTTCTTGTATTTTACCAATGTGTACGGGATGTTGCCACCCACTCCTTCCCCTTTTCACGAAAAAAAATATTACGGATAAAACTTGCCATACACGCGTAAAAGGCTATTTTATTCTTCGATTCTAATATTTTGACTAGCACCTGATTTCAGCACTGTACTACACACACTCTTGTATAAATTCTGACAACATCCCAACTCGCAGTGGCGGTGGGTGGACCAAGATTTGGGTGGGGCTTAGGTTTCTTCCACTTCTTTATCACCAAAAAGCAAGCAATAAGAACAAAACA
>NW_004797718.1:347093-348468 GCF_000002075.1 Aplysia californica | reverse complement strand
CCCTGTTTGTTTTGCTTTCTATTTCTTGCCGCTTTCTCCCTCCTTGGTTCCGCGGATACTTTGGACACATTATTATGTTCTTGTCTTGTTCTATTCATCTTCTGAAGGAGACTCTATCCGCTTAGTTGTTTCTTCTTCTACGGACTGTTACGTTGAACAAAAATGAAAAGATATCAGTCAATGATCACGAGGTTGACAAGAAAAATTAAAGCCAACCCACTTTCAGAACCGGTTTAAAAAAAAAAATTGAGATAAAGTAACATTTTATGGCACTTGCAATATGTTTTGGTCAAATCTAACTGAAGATGATATGTATTACTAGGGAGTACCATAAGAAGGGGGAGAAACATAATTATAATTTTCTTTTAATAGAAAAGAACGAACAAATCACTCCAGAGTACATGTCAACTATTCGCTTTCGTTCTCACTATTTTCTCAAAGCTGTGTATTCCGCATTGCTCCAAGTCACGCTTCTCTATTTTTTTCTTTTTCAGAATGAAGGTGCACACTCACATACAGAGTTCGGCCAGAGACATTTTTTTGGATTCGTGAAAAGTTCTTTAAAATTACTAACAATTTTTTTAGAAAATAGTGACAGTAATAAACAACCCCCCCCCCCCCCCCAGGGGGCAGTGTCACTGATTGAAGTGTTTTTAGGCCATTCCCAAATGGGGGACATTTCTCGTTCTAATGAACAGTAGAATTGTAAATGGGCTGATCCAACAATGTCATGCTCATATCTGTGCCTGAACTACAACAGGGAACTGCTGCTTTTACTTTCCTAATCCTTACTATCGTCATTTTCCTCTACTTCTTTTATATGTTTGCAACACTCTAACTTGAAACAAGCTATTTCCCGGGTGCCATGATAGTCGAAGCAGACTTTGTGCTGTTGAAGCTAGAGATGTGAGCAGATTAAGTCTGATACCGTGTAAGGACTTCTCTATTGACTTCCACCCATTGGCGCTCATATGACATTATGCAGTTCCGAGTTCCGTAAAACCTCTACTACAACAAACAACACAACGTCTGTGGTGTATATAAAGGTAAAACTCTGCACTGTCCCACTCAGTAGATGTGAATATAATATCAAAAGATGATTGTTTGGTTTATTTTTTCGTCAAGTGCCCCCCCCCCCCCGTCTTCCTCTGTTATGTTGTATCATAGTAACATTCGGCCTAGGTTAGGCACGGGGTGAAGCCTAAGGACGCCGCTTCTACAACTACTACTACTACTACTACTACTACTACTACTACTACTACTACTACTACTACTACTACTACTACTACTACTACTACTACACTACTACTACACTACTACTACTACTAACTACTACTACTACTACTACTACTACTACTACTACTACTACTACTAC
>NW_004797718.1:343120-344685 GCF_000002075.1 Aplysia californica | reverse complement strand
GCTTGGTCACCACAAATATTACAGCCGTTAGTAGCCACCACCACCACCACTAGGCCCCAACAACAATAAAAGCTTCATTAGTTTGCTTTGATTACATTTTGACGCCAACCGATGCGCAAACTCGCCGCTAGAGGTCTCCCCTTTGATCAATGGACGTCCATAACCAGAGGTCCGCTGTCCGGACGCCCAGCCTTCTTTAAACTAGCCATTACAAGAGCGTGCAAAAAAGCTATTTAGTTATTGTTCCACTGTGCCACCAACGAGCTTTCAGGGGTCATTTTCGTTACAGCCACCTCCCAAAAAAAGAAGAAAAGAAAAAATGTTTTTTTTATTATCAGTCATAACGTCTGATCTAAAAAACGTTAGAGGTTTTGTTCTATTGTTCTGTGTCTATTCAGAAGAAGAAACCGGGAGTGCTGAGAGGAGCAGAGGGACGGGGGATGTGGAGGGGGGATGAGGAGGACGGGGGAGGGGTGACGATAGTTACAGGACGAAATGGCTGCTGGTACGGACACGGGGTATCGGTGCCAAGTCACCAGCATAGAGAAAGTCTCTAGGGGGCACAACTGTGATGGCGAGCCGACTGTCTGCCTCATATCCGTTTGTATTAAGCCGCTGAAAATACGCCGGGGGTCAAGCAGCTGCTTAAGATTATTAGCCTTAATGACAATGTTTAAGGCCCGGTCCGTTTTAATTAAGGCGTCCCCAGAGGTCTTTGAAGACCGAAAGAGCAGAGATAGAGGGTTAACAGCTAGTGAGGGGGCGGAGAGAAGCCAACTGAGAATCCGGTAACTGTGGCTACTAACGGGAATAAAAGACTGCCCATGTGTCACAGCGTTTTGTCTCTGCGGAAATGAAATCGTAGTTAGCGACATAATGGGGGGAGCCTTGCTTCTTATTTAGATTCCAGAGTGGACAGACCAAATATAATTGCGTCACCATACGGTGATTTAGAATTGACGAGGAAGCAGTTGGACCGTCTGTTGATCCATTTATTGATTCTAGTAATTTTTCTGTAACCTGCAAATAAAGACAGAAGGTCTAACCCCAATAAAAAATTGTGTGGTTCATCTAAGGTCCCAGCAGAGCAGGAAACGACAATGCTCAATTCAAACTTATTAAATGTCGCTTCGAATACCCCCCCCCCCCTTTCAAAGTTACAAGTACAATATCAATATGTCTAAAATCACTCACTAGTTTTCTAGTATTAAACGTCTATTTGGCATGGTCAACAATATGAAAATGGGTTGATGCTCTGTTACTATAAATAACTCGTTTACTTTACGTACTACTTTTGAAGCAGTTACAGTTTTAGCACATGTTCCATTCGGTTTCAAGAAGAATCCCCTAATTGCGTAAACGCACACACTCAAACACATTCTTCAATACGTACACAGGAACATAACCACCAAACATCACGGAATCGTATGGACACAGCCCTTCACCCTCTCATGCTCATACACCTGCATTCAAAACACTCATTCACTCACTCACTCACTCACTCACTCACTCACTCACTCACTCACTCACTCACTCACTCACTCACTCACTCACTCACTCACTCA
>NW_004797718.1:340690-341739 GCF_000002075.1 Aplysia californica | reverse complement strand
ACACATACATACATACACACAACTCCGATACAAACACACACACACACACACACACACACACACACACGCGCGCGCGCGCGCGCGCGCACTAAATGCGTCTCTGGATTTTACTTTGTGTTTGACCGCGTCCTTACCCTGAAATCTCGGGTTAATTTTCTTATTTTTTTAATCGATCAGTTATGTAATTATATTATACCTATACACATATATAATTATGATAGCATATAATTCACATTTACCCAATTGATTGGAACCACTGAAACATGCATTTTCGATCGTCTACCAGACCTTATACCACCTCCTTTTCTTAGCTCCCTGTACTTTATTGATTTGCTTTTATTTTTTAACCCAGCAAAGGAAGTTGTTGACACAGTTATATATCTTTACACGTTTTTCTCTTTTTCTTCTCCCCGATATTTTGGTTTGTATGACGGCTACAATGATATTATGACACACATATCGTCTAACAGCGAGATAAAAAACAGCTCAATTTTCCTTTATACCCTCAGTTCTCAAAAGCTTTTGATCTTCATGAAACTAAATATGCCGCCATTTGAAAAATCTTTTTTTACTCCACTGCCTCTCATATGACTTTTATGACACAATAATCATATTTTTGCACTGTTGATCGGTTTTCCCAAGAGTAATACGTAGTGTCCTTCCTTTAGTTCGATGTAACAAGGCCGGTCATATCAGTATTCTTATTTTCATAATTTGGGTCATTCGGGATTGATCTGTCTTTCTCTATATTTATAAGTAGGACCGTTCACTTCTTCGCCCTGACAATGATATATTGATCTCTTTTGCACTTGTAGTGTGATGTGATTTTTGTGACTCATAGTATTTTAAAAATAAGCTGAGTATTGGTGTATAGAGTGGAGCTCATCTTTACGGATTATTTAATTTGATATTACCTGACCATGGAATTATGGGAAAAGAAGAGGTGATGTAACATTGAGGGAGAAAGTAACGGCCGTATACGTACGTTATATTTGTCCCGAAAAGAAAAAAACGGACGGAATAGAGGAAATAACACATTGATGGGGGGG
>NW_004797718.1:335873-339293 GCF_000002075.1 Aplysia californica | reverse complement strand
TTCTTCTTCTTCTTCTTCTTCTTCTTCTTCTTCTTCTTCTTCTTCTTCTTCTTCTTCTTCTTCTTCTTCTTCTTCTTCTTTGCTGGCGTCTGTGGTGTGAGGTTCACGCTCCTCGACAATGCATGGAACATACGCCAATTCGATTACGGGTTGGTTATGTTATTATTTTTTATTTTAAAAAGTCTTTTACTGCCAAAACAATGTCTTAAATCTTAAGTTAAAGTAAAGTTGGATCCCCAGTCCAACCCTCAACCCCCATACTTCTTCCATGAAGCCATGTATTGCTGGTATTTAGATGGAACGAGAGGGGGGCTGCATTACTAACTATATGCTTTAACACTGATTATAAACAATGCCCTTAAAAGGACCTAGTGATTGAGTAGAGAAGAACTATAAAGACTTCGAGGAAATAGTCGAGTCTGCAAGCGACATTTTGAGCCAACAGTTCTCAAACAATTGCTGTTCATTCGTTTGTATATTTCCTATATTTTACCTTGTTTTCTGCAATATTATTTCTATTTTAGTAAAAATATAAGAGCCGTCATTTTCTCAGCTCGTGTTATGCGAGGTTTCGATGTGCATGATTCTGGTACGAATTTATAATTGTGCATTTTAAAACCTAAATCAAGATGATCATGGCTTGCAGCTAACTTGTCAGTGTGCTATTGGAGATGAGCTAAAAAATCAAACGTTGAGCTTCCGAAGTAGCTAAAAGTCCATACAGCATTGTTTCAAAGTCCGTATCTATTTCTCTGGAGATTGTCTCTACTCTCTTCTCTTTCTATCACTTTCTCTCTCTTTTCATCTCTATAGCAACCCCACAGAGAGAGAGAGTGAGAGAGAGAAAGAGGGAGTGAGTGAGAGAGAGAGAAAGAAAGAGAGAGAGAGAGTGTGAGAGAGAGAGAGAGAGAGAGAGAGAGAGAGAGAGAGAGAAGGAGGGAAATTGACTCACTCATATGCATGTACACACCCCTCAAACACATACGGTTCACACACAAGATCAATAGTCAATGGACACCTCTAACAAAAAAAGAGCCTAGTGTAATGTCCTTCTTATATTTCTTCTGACCGTCGACTTCTTCTGGTCATACTCTCTGTCACACACACACAAACACACACACACGGACACACACACACACACACACACACACACACACTCTCTCTCTCTCACTCTCCCTCACTCTCTCACTCTCTTGCTCTCTCCTTTTCACTCTCATCGCGTTTATGTTTATCTCTTTCTCCAACCCCCCCCCTGTGTTTCTCTCTCTCTTTCTCTCTCTCTCTCTCAATCTCTCTCTATTTCTCTATCTGTCTCTGTCTCAGTCTCTCTTCTCTCCCTCTCTCTCTCTCTCACACTCTCTCAATCTCTCTCCATTTCTCTATGTCTGTCTGTCTGTCTGTCTCTCTTTCTCTCTATCCTTGTTTCTGTCTCTGTCTCTCTTCTCTCTCTCTCTCTCTCTCTCTCTCTCTCTCTCTCTCCCTCTCCCTCTCTCTCCCCTTTCTCTCTCCCCTTTCTCTCTCTCTTTCTCTCTCTCTCTCTCCCTCTCTCTCTCTCTCTCTCTCTCTCTCTCTCTCTCTCTCTCTCTCTCTCTCCAGCACAAGTCGTCCTCTCCCCCGGGGTCTCGGGTCAGTAAACAGAAAATGGAAGAAGAGCGAGCGAATTAAAGAAGGAAGGGGCACGGGCCAAAACTGACGCGACTGGAATTCAAACTCGCCAAGACCTTCTAAAAAAGATGGCGTTAAGGCATTCTTTAGTTTTAGTAAGAGTTTTACGGTACTTGCAACACAGTAAGGTCACATAAGTGCCGAAGAATAGATGTGCTACAAGAGAGTGACATACACAAAAAAGTAGGAGAGCTAAGGTTGATAGATGTTTGTTAGGAAAGAAGGAACAAACCACCCCACGTAAAGGCATTCTTACGTATGATAAAGAATGGGTTTATCTCTCATATCAGCGCTGTAAATGTCTTACAGAGTGTGGGAGCTCCTCCGATTGCAACATAAATCTGCAATAGAACGTTGGAGATTCTTTTTTAGGTCATCTGCATTGAATATTAACCAATACCAATTGACTATTAGTTTGATCTCACAAGGACATAGATGATACATTCGACAACGGGCTCTCTGCAACATCACGTCCAGGTCAGGGGTATGTATGTATTATAGTATTAGTTTAGTTGGCTCACACAGCAAGTACCAGCGTCTGTGACGTAGCGAATTTGCTCCTCGCCATCACAACCAGGACAGTGAGTCCGATCCCGAGTACAGAATTTTTAAAGATTTTTTTTAATGAGTATCTTAGCCTTTCAGTTTGGATAGCGTATCTCACTAAGGCCAGCTTTGCCCTGATGGAGAGGCAGGGTCTAAACAGAAACGCTCTTAAATCATCTGAATTGTGGCAGTTGAGTTGGGAACGAGGGGGATGCTTAAAACAATATAATTACAATTTATTACACCGCTTGCTTACACTGTATGTGAGGCGAGCGACCATGGTCCAAACCGATGCCTGACACGTTTATAAAAATTACCTGAAAGCGATTATTTTTGCACAGCAAATGTGCTAATAGCTACTCTGTACCGTTGTATTTTTATATATTTTGTGTTGCTTTTTTCTTTGTTTTTGTTTGTGTGTGTGTGGGGGGGGGAGGGGTTCTTTCTTTTTTGCTCGTTTTTTTATTGTAATATTTTGCCCATTTCGTTTTCCGTGACTGTTTTAGTTTCACAAATATAATCACCCAGCCCAGTGTAATGTGTTTAATCCTATACTGTAGCATCCGTATGAACATTTAGCCTGCAGCTTGATTTCATTTTTAAAAAATCTCGAATTCAAGTCTCGTGCTAAAGAAAAAGGAGGTTGGTATGGACTGCCTATTTAGCGGCTAATGTGAAGTGACCAGCAGTTCCGTTGATCAACTTGTATCTTTGAAGTTTAGGCAAATTAATTACAATTTCACCAACATTTTAACCACATGAACCATGGTAAATGTTTCTGTAAATGAATTTTTAAAACTTAAAACAACTGAAAAGTACATTCTGCTGTTCATGAATCTCTGAGAGGAAACTTGTTTTGTAATATTATAAACAGATCCGTGAATACATGAACACAAAGAATAACTTAAGTAATACCAACTGTACACAATACACAATAGACTGACACAAGCAACTGACCACCCTGTTTTTAGCTTGGGTTAATGTACTCAGAGGACGTGACACTCCAAAACGAAGAAACAAGGATACAGACGAGATGGGAATGTATTGGTAGTGACTACACTCTTGATATCGATTGACATCACGACTTTCTCGCACGATATTCTTACTCTGGAATTTTATGTGGTGTGTCAAGTATCTCTGTCTGTTTGCAAATAGTATGCTGTATCTCGTTCTGCCTAGCTTAATGACCCGAAGTGGGTCAAGCGGGGG
>NW_004797718.1:332662-333907 GCF_000002075.1 Aplysia californica | reverse complement strand
CTTGTGTGTGTGTGTGTGTGTGTGTGTGTGTGTGTGTGTGTGTGTGTGTGTGTGTGTGTGTGTGTGTGTCCCTGGTTGGTTTTAGGGAGAAATAAAATGATTCTATTGCTGCTACTTTTATAATTACTGTTGCTCGTGTTGTCGTAGGTGTTGATATTGATATTGTTGCCAGTTTCTCTCTAATGTACAGTAGAAACTATCTAAGACAGTTACACATTGTCAAGGAGAGGTTTTTTTCTGAGGCAGGGTATACCTTACACAGTGTCTTTGGGATATAACTAAAGCACCAGTGAGGAAATGGTAAGTGGCAGTTGGTAGAGGCCAAATCTTGGACAAGTCGTGACCGTAATATGGGGTGCCCACTACGGATGAGATCGGCCGATCCCCCGACTCGGTCGCCTCAAAAACAAACGTGTTTGTATTCAGTTTCAGGCGATCGAGTCGGACGATCGGCCCGATCCAGCCGTAGTGGGCACTCCGTATTAGTGTATGTTTGGACTCTGCTTCACAGGACCAAACTGTATATTTTGTATAAGGCGGCTCGACCTCATAGTCGACAACTGCTCGCTACCTCAGAACTACAAAGTTCTAACTGCTCAATAATAGTCTTGAGAGATTTGACGTCAATTCTATTTTACTTTCGAAATGCCAAGCTTTTCGGAAGCAATTCTTTGAATATCTTGATAATTTTTTACTCTGAATATTCTTACGATAGAGCAGATGGCGCACTAATTGCTGTCTGACCTTTTGGCCTTAGTAACTCAAAACAGCCAAAAATATCAGAACTATGCAATTCTGAGAAATCGTTTTGTTAACTCTTTCGATAACATGATCCGTTTTATCACTGCCGTCGTTCATATTTGACAAAGTGCTGAAAATTCGTTTTCTTATGAATATTGAAGCTGCAAGAGCCTGGATCACTTTGAAAAATCGCAGAAGTATAGATATAAACCTTCAACACTATACATATACACTGAACGTTTTTTGGCTTAACTCTTCTCATGTACACATTATTAGTTATGGTATGGCGTTTAAATACAACCTGTGCAAAAGGCCAATGTACTTTTTGCGCTAGTTCTAATGGCATTTGATAGTTTTGTGCCAGTATTACTATTGTTGTTGATGCTGCTGAAGGGAATTATGCTTTTGTTGCTGTTATTGTTGCTGTTGTTGTTGTTGTTGTGGTTGTTGTTGTTGTTGTTGTTGTTGTTGTTGTTGTTGTTCCTCTTCTTCTTCTTCTTCTTC
>NW_004797718.1:330594-332351 GCF_000002075.1 Aplysia californica | reverse complement strand
TCTTCTTCTTCTTCTTCTTCTTCTTCTTCTTCTTCTTCTTCTTCGTCTTCTTTTTCTTCTTCTTCCTCTTGGTGGTGGTATTGTTGTGGCTGTTGTAGTTGTTGCTGTTGTTGTTCTAAACATATGGCCTTTAAGGGTAAAGGTGCTCGTGTGCTCTATGATTCTTCTTCAAAAGAAATTCTCCAAGGTCACCAGCTTTGCAGATTGCATGTAATAGCTCATGTCACAGCTGTATGAAACAGGAAAATAAAACGCTCGTTCCATTTTGTTCATCTAAACAAGCTTTTTTTCCCAAAAAGACAAAAATCTCACATTGGTAAAACATCGCTACCTTAAAATTACAAAGTTCAATTTGACATTTGCGGCCGTTTTGGGTTACTAAGACCATGGCGTCAGAAAACAAAAGTTATATCTGCTCTATCGATATTGTTCAGTTATTCGGAGTCGTTATGTATATTCAAAGATTGTATTCGAAAAAAAAATTGACGTGATGGTTAACTCAGAATGTTAAACCTTAAATTTCTCAGAACTAGGTACTGAGCAGATAGAACTTTGTAATTCTACGGAAGCGACAAATTACCAGCTGCAGCTGTACACGGGAATAATGGCTTCAGTATATAAGACCCCGAAGAAGAAAGATTATTGTCTACAATTTTATGTCTTTAATTATTGTCCTCAAGTGAAAGTATACTATTTTTTTTCGTGAGTAAACAAGACTGATGATATCAGTATTATTTAGCAGAAATTAAAATGTATACGTCAAGATCACAGTAAAAGAAACAACAACAACGAAAGTTAAAAAAACTCGAAACTTGTTTGAACATGATTTTGTTATGTTTATTTCAAGCTTTAAAGTATAGTAGTCTTTTTTCTTCAAAATAAATACAAAATATAGGTTACAAGGGGCTGATATGCAATATACATGGCATTATCATTTCATTTATTTCAATAGATTTTATAGATACAAAAAATAGTATGCTGAAATATGATGAGACCATTTTCAGACAAATCAATAATTATATTCACAACCCCCCCCCCCCTCCCCCAATCTTTTTTTTTGTCTTTCAGCTGTTGTTACCAAAATTCTGCATGCCAATCTCATTTCCTCATCCTTCTTACTCTTCCTGTTTCTCTATCTCGCTAGTCTATCTCTTTTTCCCACCTTTCTTTGCTTTCACTTTCTATTTCTGTCTCTTTCCAGTTTTAGATTCTATATTGTCTTTTTGGAAATGTTAAAATTAACTGTAATATATTACGAGAAGCTTTGCAAATATTTTTTTTTTTTTAAAGATAATAAATTATCCGTAACATTTCTCTGCTGATCATTGTTTTCTATTCCAGTGGAAGTTCACTATAACCATAATATTACTTTGTCCTTCAGCCTAATTCTGTTACCATCTCTTGCGTTCATTAAAGAACAAAATATCCTGACAAATGTAGTCACATAGTATCATATAAAATCGTCAGCAAAGCAGCTGATACATCTGTTCGCAATCATTTTAGTGCCGACCGAAATAAAATTCGGCAATATAACTATTGGTAAATATCAACTAAAAATAACAAAACACAATTCTAAAATAAGGAGATGAGTAGACTTTAAGAATCACAGCCAAAGGAATGCGGTAAATTAAGATAAAAGTTTAAAAACAGCACAAGGAGAAAACGATGCAACATAAAACCCCTCTTTTTCAGACATTCAAGCAAAACAAACAAAAAATCAACACAGACACACTCTCACACACACACACACACACACA
>NW_004797718.1:327484-329430 GCF_000002075.1 Aplysia californica | reverse complement strand
TCTTACTTTCTTTTTCTCCTTCTTTCTCAATTTCAGAAACACACACACGCGCGCGCACGCACACACACACACACGCGCACACACACACACACACACACACACACACACACACACACACAGAGAGACATACATACATACAATCACACCCTGACACATGTTCGTGTTCTGTTTTCTGTCGAGCACCTGCCACCATTTTAAGTTTGCACGACGTGGCATTAAGTATAATTACATTTCTTTTGTCGAAAGCATTCCTTGTAGCTTATCCTTAAAATAGGGTCACAAGATTTTCTTACCGACAGTCGTCTTATATTGTCACAGCTGAGTACCATTTGGAACCCCCAAAAAAGAAAACTGATTTGATTTTATTTTACCACTATATGTGGAAAGGTTTCAGATATTTTAAATTTTCCCAATCAACCGGAAATTCCCTAACCGTATGGAATGTCCACATATTTTCGGGAATTCCCCAGTCATAAGGATTTCCCCATTCATTGGGAAATTCCCTGTGTTGCTGTTTCTACTGTGAGCGTCATGCCTCCCATCTGTCGTAAGGGTAGTAAGGCCCCAGCGGTGGTGGGGGTGCCATGTGGCTGGGATGTGGTGGCATGGGGTGGTTGGGAATGTTCGGGTAAAGATTCGAACTGGGACTTCCCGGCCAGTAGCCTGTGTGTGGAGAGAAGAGTGCAGGAGGGGCGGTGTTGGAGATGGGCGAGTGAGGGTTTAAGTAGTTGAGCTTCTGGTTGTGAGGGTGGTGGTGGTGGTGGTGGTGATGATGGTGGTACTGGTAAGACGACATAAGGAAGTCTTGTTGGTATTTGTAGGCAGACGGGTCCGTGGTGGAAGGCTGCATAGCTTGAGCGAGACCGGCGAAGTCGAACTTGTAGGCGTAACGTTTCCCGTGGACTTTGGTCATGATGTTTTTGTCGTAGTAGTAGCGCAGCGCCCGGCTCAGCTTGTCGTAGTTCATGTTGGGCTTAGATTTGCGCTCCCCCCAGCGACGTGCCACTTCGTCAGGGTCGACCAGCTTGAACTCCCCGTTGGTTCCCTCCCACGTGATGCAGGCGGCGTTGGCCGAATCGGAGAGAAGCTCCAGGAGAAACTGCCACAGCTGGATCTGACCTGAACCTGTAAAAGAGAGGGTGCCCGTTGGGTTTAGTCCTATGAACATGTGATAAAAGATTACTTTAACTGACTTAAACAAACTTCAAAGACGTATTTTAAAATAAATTATACTGTAGACGTTTTTCGCCCTCATCAAACAAATATAGCCGTCTGGAAGGACCGGCCCGGATTGACTTAATTGGACATAACATCCCAACAACAGACGAAATAACTTCCCCACTAGGGCGTCGAACTCTTTGACCCAATTTATAGGAAACCAAAAAGTTGGACTGGTGTGCTGTCATACTACGCCAAACAAAATCTAGAAATACCTAAATTATCCAGATTAGGAGCAAAACTTTGATCATCAATCCATCGAGGACAAAATTGAGTAATTTACACGTAGAGTAAACAGGCTGTTTCTGTATGTTTTATGCAGTCGTGGAGACCTGGCGTAGGATTAGGATATACAATATGGATCTGTTGTGAGCTAGAAAAGCAGCAGTGAACGAAACAAATAAGCAGAAAAACCCAAATCTAAATAAGCGGCATCCAATGTGACACACGGGTTTGAATTAAATGAAAACAATGTTAAAGCTAGGATTGTGAGTTTGGAAACATCATATTCTTATATATACAATTAAAAACTTAAGTTCGGTTAGGTTCTGGATTTGATTACTATGTAGGTGTGGGTGCCTTGTACTATAAGAGCGAAGCACTGGCCTTTAAATTGTTCTTTGTTTCTCCCTCCCCACCCCCCTTTCTCTTTATCTCTCTCTATCCCTCCCCCTCTCTCTCTCTTTCTCTCTCTCTCTTTCTCTCTCTCTCTCTCTCTCTCTCTCTCT
>NW_004797718.1:322132-324593 GCF_000002075.1 Aplysia californica | reverse complement strand
GTGTGTGTGTGTGTGTGTGTGTGTGTGTGTTAGTCTGTGGGTGGCTATGTATGTTTGTGTTTGTATACGTGGATTGCAAGTGTGGGTCCAAGCATTTACACTCAGTCAAGTCATAAACCTATATAATATTTATATCATAAACACACTTGTGCATACATTATGCTTTTAGTTTGGTCTCTTGGCATTTTAGAGTCAGTAAAGAAATATTAGTAGGCCTATTTGCATTTATGAGTAATTACCTCAGTGTGAAATTGTATGTGTTCATGTGTTTGCGTGTGTTTCCTTGTTTGTTTGTGTGTGTGTGTGTGTGTGTGCGTGTGTGTTTGTGTGTGTTTGCGTGTTTTTTTCTGTGTGTGTTGGCGTGTTTTTTTCTGTGTGTGCGTGTATGTGTGTATGTGTAAGTGTGTGTGTGTGTGTGTGTGTGTGTGTGTGTGTGTGTGTGTGTGTGTGTGAGTGTGTGTGTGTGTTTGTATGTGTTTCGTTTCAAACTTGCATATTTATTTAACAATTATTTATGACTACATTTTCATATGAACTATCTGCCGAAAAAATTGTTTTCAGCTACACTCTTTTTGTAACATAGTTTCGAAAGAAAACTTCAAGTTTGTAAACCATTTCACATCTACTAAAAAACTGAATTTTATAAACACTGTTGATTTTTTTGTGCCAATGTTTTGCCAAATCTCGTAAAAAAAACCCAGAAAACAATTTGTTTTTGCATACTGTAAAGTTATGGCCCAACAATGTAACAAAACCTCATTTGTAATGCTAACAATATATTATGCACGCAAAGGTTCACATAATGCTATTTACTGCTCTTGCTACTTTATTACTTTAGTAAGAATTTTATGGCATTTTCTATATACATGTATTACGGTCATTTAAGTGCAAAAGTTTAGAGATATTACAAAGAATGATAAACAAAAACAAAATACAGAGAAGAGCTAAGAATGACATAATATTAAGTTTGATAAGAAAGAAAAAGCAAACCACACCAGAGCTCCCACCAGCCACCCACTCAACTGTATTCAAACAGCCGCCCAAGCGTTGCAATGCCAGTGCATGCACAACTGTGAGCATTTGGTAACGCCCTCTTGTCATTCTATCTTCACGCACTGTCAACAGATTCCTAAGATCAACAAGCGAATCGGTAAATAGAGTCTCCGCTGAAAAAGGTGGGCCCGGCTCCATATTGACTATCCACTTATTGTATGATCGATGTGCAAACACAAGATTTCATTGCTCCGCTGACTGTGCTTTTCAAACTCAATATTAAAAGCTTTTTCAAATATGGCTTCCTGGGCGCATCCGGCAGGCTCTCTCCTTACTTCCGGATTAGAATTTCCATGATTGAAATTAACGGTTCCTCACGAGCAGACTCAAAGAGCAGTCTCTTCAATGTGCTTCGAAAAGGTTTGATTTTTTTCTTTCATCTTTATTTGTCTTAGTGACAGAAAAAAATATGCCTTAAAAAGGCGAGCGTTTATATTAAGAAAAAAGTATATTTCTACATCTTGACACATTAGATGCTTTTTGTTTTAGATCCATTGATAATATTCATTAGCCTAGGCCTCAGAAATCAATTTAGCATAACAGTCGAAGTGACAGCCAAATGTGATCGCTGTCAGGATTAAAAAAACAAACAATGAAAAGCGAAAAAGTCGAAAAATGTGTGTGTGTGTGGGGGGGGAATAAAAAAAGTATTAATCTTAATAATCTCTATATCTGCACTTGGTTCGGCATCATTGAATAGTCTTCCGTTTCGCGTCATCAGTCTTTCTTTTCCGAGCTTGAAGTGAAACAAACAAAAAGTACCTGCAGATGTATTTGATGGCAGTAATATTTAAAAGAAAATCAATTTATGCTCTTTAAATACCCACAGATCAATTTGGCACAATAGCCTTTATAATAGTGACTGCGGGGTACTGGGAAAAACAAAAATCAAAGGTTTCCAAGAAATCACTCATGCGTGAATTGTCAAGGGCTATTTATTTTTTTGTTTGATGTGGAGGTCGGGGACAAAAGGCAACATCCGGGGCTTAGATTTGCTTGGAAACATTCAGACTTTGTTTTTCAACATCTTTTCATACTTCGTGGTTATTTTTCGCACTTTGCGGTTAGTGTATCAATGCTAAATATGGTGGTAGTGGTGGTGGTACAATACTTATCGAAGAAAGGAAAATGTCCCTGTTTTACCAGTTCTGTAACTTTATTGCTCTCTGCACAGAGTTGTAATCGTCAGTGTATATTGTATTGACCGGCGGTTTTTAACAATGAAGGACCCGTTTGTTTTGAACCTTAGAAGTGAGGGCTAGGGGTCAAACTAAGACATGGTAACAATCTGCACTTGAATCTTTGAAGTGTATTGTTATGCTTGTTGAACTTTCTGTGTGTCTGTCTGTCTGTCTGTCTGTCTGTCTGTCTGTCTGTCTGTCTGTCTGTCTGTCTGTCTGTCTGTCTG
>NW_004797718.1:313308-315766 GCF_000002075.1 Aplysia californica | reverse complement strand
ATAGATAGATAGATAGATAGATAGATAGATAGATAGATAGATAGATAGATAGATAGATAGATAGATAGATAGATAGATAGATAGATAGATAGATGGATAGATAGATAGATAGATAGATAGATAAATAGATAGATAGATAGACAGATAGATTCATTTGTGGTCGTGACATTTTTTTAAAGTTTAGTTTTGTTTTGTTTTTGTTGTTGTTTAGGTTATTTTTAGTAACGGGGGAGTGGCTGTTTTTTTTTTCTCCATTTGTCACCGAATCTTTAAGATTAGCTTTGGCTGAATAGTCTACGAGCACATTCCTCATACATCAGTACTATTTGAGTCAATAAATGTAATTAAAGATATTTAAAAGAGTAGGCACTAAGAACACATTTTGAGCAAGACACGACATTTTACCAAAACAATAAATGATCATTGAAGCAAACAGCAAAGGTGTTTGTGTTTATGATTAATTGAATTTTGAAATATTATGTGGAATAAGGAATACAGAGAAATGTATTCATTCCTCGTCCCAAACCGCCCACATCCCATTTCAGTTATAGAAGATATAATCGATTTTCTTTTACGTGTAGTCTGGAATAATATAGATCATTTATATTAAAGTGTGCTCTCATTTCAGGATTACATTCAATCCAGTAATCGAATGAGCGGGAACAAATAATCGGCAACGGCTTACGATAATATAACAATCAATGTGCGATTTGACCTATGTAATATTAAGTGAATCATTAGCTTACGAAATATGGCTCATTCTTTTCTTTTCTTTCGGGTTCTTGTTCTGTGCTTTTCATTATTCTTTTTTCTTTTTTGCTTGTTTGTGTGTTTGTAATAGCTGTTCTTTTTTATTGTTACTCTTTACCGTTTGTAGTGTCGCCCATACCTCTTAAACATTGAGCCTATAGTGCCGTAAAACACCTACTCAATCAATATATCAATCAATCAAACATGAACAGAAATATTATGTTTTCTTGCTATAAAAAATATGCAAGACTTATAAGAACCGGACAAACACAAAATAATGAACTAAAAGAAAAAAAGAAAACAGATTTGTATATATAGTATCGATAAATAACTGATCTAAAGTATAGTATTATATCTAACGTGGAAAAATACTTTCAATATAATACATAGAGTTTTTGATGTTTCTACTTAACTTTTTAAAAGGCTAAAAGGCTATCAGAGAACAAAGTCAATAGATAGAGAACTAGTAAGCTGAATGATTAAGAACTAAGAACAAAAAGAATCTGAAAACAAAATCGATTGTTGGCTAAAAGGTGGTCACTGTTGTCATCTCTCTATAAATAAGTAAATAAATAAATAAATAAATAATAAAGAAAGAAAGAAACAAATAAATAAATAAATAGATAAATAAATAAATAAATAAATAAATAAATAAATAAATAGATAGATAAATAAACAAACAAATAAACTAATAAACTAATAAAAGAACGAACGAACAAATGAATGAAGAAATAACTAAATAAATAAATAAAATACGTAAAAGTAGGCCTACCATATTGAAGAAAAAGCACTTTTTTAAATTAGTTGTTTGTAATCAAAGTTTAAGTTCGTTTGATAATTTTTCACTTATTGTAAAAAAAAATGGTTTGATGCTGATTCGGAAATCAATAGAAGTTTCCTCAGATTAAAAATGAGGCTTCATGCTCTTAAAAACAACAATATAAAACCGGTAACATGTTCTTATCTTTTGAGTGTCTGAGAGTGTTAGTTGCATTACCTTTTCTGTTTTTGTATTGCTTTCTTGTTTTTTTAGTTTTTAGAAGTTCAAGTTCAAAAGAAAAAAAAGATACCATGTACCTCTCGTATAATAAAGAAAGCGAAAAGAAACTAGTAGTTCAATAAGTTAATTACCTTTATAAAGTTACTGAAGTCCCGTAATCCGGCGAAGAGAATTCACATATATCTATCCATGCCCAAAAGAAAAGCGTCAGTGAGTGATAACATCATTACTGAAGCCGTCCTTTGAGAACACGCCCACACAAAAGCCGTCATAATTCCCAGGGTTGTAGGCTCACAGAACTAGAATTTGTCTCCCGATGCTGGCCATGAGGACTTCGCGTCTTATAGCATTCAGTCCCAACCACCGACCCACAAACCTTATTGCATACGCCCCTCTCCCTCTGACTTCTTATTCCTAACCCTTCCAAAACCTCTTTCTCCCCTCTTCATCCCCCTCCCCTCTCCGTCGTCCCCTTCCACTTCTGTCTATCCCTCTTTCCTTCCCTATCCACACTCACTCCCGCTACTACAAAACTGTAGCTCCTGTTTCTACTCACACACGATTACCAACTGCAAACACAATCCCATAGTTTGAGTCTGTCAACTCGGGGACCAAATACCCCTCAATACCCTCATTCCTCCTTTGCCCCCACCCTCTTTCATCTGTCCAGGCGTGCAACTCTTTTGCTTCTAGACCCACAATTCCCCC
>NW_004797718.1:309862-312393 GCF_000002075.1 Aplysia californica | reverse complement strand
AAGGGGGGGGGAGTGGAGAGTGTAGTTGTCTCTTAAAATGAAGATTGTGGACCGTTTCCTTTTTTATTCATAGCATCGTGTGGACTGGAGTCGTACTTTATTAGTGAGGATGTTTTAAATATATAACTGATGTATCACTACAGTCTATCTTGATAATGGATTGCTGCTATTGACACAATGGATTGAATAAAACAATTTGTTGAAGAAAGGCTTTGGCGAAAATTAACAATTTCAACTTCAAAATGTTGCGTGTATGCATAGTTTGTCCTGTTTGCCAGTGTTATTCTCACAATGAACCATGTAGAATTCAAAACAACAAATTATTTTCTCGACATCAAATGAATCTATCAATCTATCTATCTATCTATCTATCTATCTATCTATCTATCTATCTATCTATCTATCTATCTATCTATCTATCTATCTATCCCCATTGAAGTTCTCTCTCTCTCTATCTACCAATGTGCCAGGATCTGGACAATAAAGATGTATCTTATCTTATCTTATCTTATCTTATCTTATCTCTCTCTCCCTCTCCCTCTCCCTCTCTCTCTCTTTCTTTCTCTTTCTCACTAACTCACTCGCTCTCGATCTCGCTCTCTCTATCTTTCTCTCTCTGTCTCCCCCACTCTCCCCCCTCTCTCTTTTCCCTTCTCTCTATCCCCATCCACCTCTCTCTCTCTCTCTCTCTCTCTCTCTCCCCCTCTCTCTCTCTCTCTCTCTCTCTCTCTATTTGCCTCCCTCTCCTTCGCCATCTCTTTAATCCAACCACCCAATCCTCGCCACAATCCCGTCGTTTCCTCCACTATATCTCCCGTCTCTCCCCGCGTCTACAAGCCAAGCCGTTATCTCGTGCTGTCTAACCGGAACAGCGGAAACCGGAAGCTGCGTGTCAAACGTTTCCATAGCAACATGGAGATGGGGAGAGGAAAGGCTTGTAGGGGCCTAATGGGAAAGCCAGGGGAAAAGGAAGTAGAATTTCATGGCTTGACTAAACTTTTGTCATTCAAAGAGCCGTATCTTGGAGCACGCAGAACGTTCGGGTTTTTTTTTTGTTGTTGTTTAGTTTTGTTTTTCTTCATAGACTTTTTTTTTTTTTTTTCGCTTTCTGAGGGAAAAAAAGGGTGGGGTTTTCTGTGTCTGAAGACCATGAAGACGATAAATCGAGTATAAAAAGATATTACGTGGAGAGAGAAAGTACTCTTACATCTGCTGAAGATGTAGGACAGAAAGTTGAGGCGAGAAGAAAGCGAATATAACACTCATTGGCAAAGCACCCAAAGACAGTTATATAAAAAAGATAAATCATTTTTATTTTAAAATGTCGTTCTTTCAAAAAAATCATTAAGCTCTCTGTTGTTTTGAAGAGATGTACATGTGTAATTGTTTTAGTTTTGCATTATCATGTTTAGTTTGAATTAAACGGCATTTGGAACACGGTTCATATCATATAAGTGTCGAAGAATAGAGAGTAACAAACCAATATTTTAAAAAAGCGGTGATAAGAAAGAAAGAGAAATAATATCAGAGCAGCCGCTAACCACTCATTGGGTATTGTCAGCTCTGACTTTTAGAAATTTGGTCAAGATCAGTGGTCGTTCTCAAACAAAGCACAAAAAATAAAAGCTACGCTCATTTATTTTATAAAATGAGAATACTTTGTTATGTATGTTATTTTGCTGTTGATAAATTAATGAAATGAAAACAAATTAAATCAGATAGGGCTACGAAAAAGAGCGTTTATTAAAGCACTAAAACAGAACAATTTGAGGTAAAAACCACGTCTTCTAATGTCTGGTCTGCTTCGGATTTGGTTTATATAGATGAAGGGAAGCATATTTTGTAGCTTCTGGGAAATATCAAAAATATAAAGTTGTATCTTTTCACAACAAGTTTTGGTCAATCTGACTTTCAAAAAAAATAAATTGAGTTTCACAATATTTGAATCTCTTTCGATTGTAATTCTTTGAATATCTTGAAAATGACTCATAATAATCGTATTTTTTAAACAGAGCAGACGAAGCGTCTGATTTCTAACCTCCTGGTTTTAGTAATACAAAAGAACCAAAAATGTCAGATTGAACTTTGTTATTCGGAGATAGCGATTTCCTTTTACAGATATAATATGACGTAATGCACACGTTATTACTGCAAGTCAGGAAGAGTGTACAGCTTGGCGCGCTTATGACCTTAGGCAGTTGCAGGCGCAGTAAAAACCCGACTAAAACTTTTTTTTAAAAGAGTGTACAGCTTTGTTTTACGATGACAAAACTACCATAATATCGGATCAGCCCACGTCACTGTATTCAGTATTGGACTGGTACTCTTAAAAGGAGATTAGATAATCATAGAAGTTTTGTTTTTTTGACAAAACGATATAATTCAGTATTTTAAAAAAAATCATTATAATGTTAAATTGAAACCAAGAGTTAAATATTTCGTAAGAACTCAGAGCTGGCTAAAATGGTTGGAATTTATGTATCTTGTTTGCTATGTTGCAGTTTGAGGTGTAGGTCAGTAATATAATTATA
>NW_004797718.1:305098-308311 GCF_000002075.1 Aplysia californica | reverse complement strand
TGGGGTGGGGTGGGGGGGAGGAAAGTGGGGGAAACGGTTGAATAAGTGAAACCGATTCAATGGTGAAACACAAAACCCACTCCCAACTCTTTTCTCAGGAAGGATTTAAGCCCTGTGTTTGCCAGTCTGAGCCTAAATATCCACATTTGTGGTTGATTTGGTAAATGTTGTGGCCGATGGGAATAACTCGGATAGTGAAAGGTACTATTTAATATCGCACTAGCACTTGTAGGTGGCCGGTGCGATTATCTAATATGTTTCTTGAAATTAAAGGAAGCAAAAGAGGAGGCCGAGACATGAAACTGCCCCCCCCCCCCCCCCACACACACACACATTACCCTGACCTGACGCCGGCATCGTTAATTGCTCGGCCACGATCTTGTTGTAAAGACATTTTTTCTAGTTGATTTGGGGGCACAGAGCTTGCTGTTGAGCGGGATTTTGTGCGTGCAATATAAATGCTATCTATTATCTATTATCTGTTATTATCACTTTGATTTTCTCATGTGAATAGTCTTGACAGGACGAGTCTGCTATTTATCATTGTGTAATATTAGTAATATAACTCTCAGAAAAGAGTTTTTTTGTGCCCTTTTATCCCATAGACACATTTTATTACCTAAATTAACTATTTCAGAGCTTACCAGGCGAACAATTCATCTAAAACAAGTCGAGAGATGTATATTATATAAAATCACTTTTACATTCAGTAAAACATATTATACTGTGTAAGTTTTCCTAAAAGAAGCAGATCACTCATTTTCCTTTATATATTATTATATGCCTTGATTTTTGTTCCGGGAATCAACTTGCAAATGCTAGAATTGGTCACATTGGCCATTGCAGAGGCAACGAGTCATCTTAAGCTATAGTTCTACAATTTCATCCTAAAATATTCTACTCTGCGGAATTACTTCTCATCGTCAGACATAGATGGAAGAACTGTTAATATAGACTGTATTGTTTGCTCTTTTGTGCTATGCTTATCTTATCTTATGGTATCTTATCTAATCTTATCTATCTTATCTTAGTATTTTTTTACCAGGAAACAGTATCTCAACGCAAAGGAGGTTCAAGAATTTGCAGTATTCTCTAGTTAGGGAATCTGGTATTTGCTTACCGGTAAACATTTAAACAACAATAATAAGGAAATCGTGTGTAGTCTGTTTACCCGGAAACATTTAAGTAACAAATTTTAAGGACATTTTGCCGGAAACATTTAGTTTAGTTTTAGTAAGAGTTTTACATTATTTCTTACACAATTAAGTTATATAAGAGCCGAATGCCAAGATTAGAACTGTTACTGGTATTACCAGAGAGTAAAACACAAAGAAAAGAAGGAGGGGGTAAAAGGGGTATTAAACAAACTAAACGGTAGGAGATGGTGTATTATTTGCTTACCCGGAAACATCATCCCGGGCAGGGAAGAGAGAGTACTGCAGGCTCGGTAGTAGTCTTGCTGCATGAGACCTTGCATCGTCATATGGGCGGTCTCTCGGTCCTTGTAGCGGACCGCTGGTCAGTTTTTGGCTGGTACAACTAGAACACTCTGTGGTCAACCCCTCGGTGAACAACAACACTCTTGAAAAAATAAGTCTTTAGGTTTCTCTAAACTATTGCTAGGGAAAGCAATGACTAAACGAAAAAACAATCTCTTGGTTTTTATCTAGTAGTTTCCACGGGTTTGGCTGTTGTTATAAATACAATGTTGTTTGGAGAGGCTAATAACATTCTGGCAAGTATCACTCATATGTTTGTGGCTTCAGAAGTTCTTTTCATGATTATGTACACATGTCGACTTCTGTAGAGTGTGAAGGAGGGAAGAAACAACTGTCGCTCGTAGGTTTCGTAGAGTCAACCACCATGGGAGAAGCTGATCCAAGACGCGTGGGACTCCGTTGTCCTTCCGAGAAACTTCGAAAATGCTGTAGTTCTGTAAATCTGTGCGATCAAACAAAATAAGAGACATATTAGAAAACTATAAAGTCATAACTGTTCAAAACTGTCTAATGTTATGGGGAAACATACTGAAAGTTATATTACAAATATCTTTAAAACATAAAGATATGGCGATATCTTCTATCTATTTCTGTGCGATTAGTTTATTTGATTCACATTAGTAGAAACAGATGCGACACTTTTAAAACAAAACATCAACTTGCGTAAAACGCTATTCATTTCAGAGTATGAGCCGTATTGTAGAGGTCAATACGGCCAGCTTACTTTAGAAGATATGTTCAGTGCGAAAATATAAATATAAAGTACAGAAAAAAAGCCAGAATAAAGCAACAGGAAGATAACGGTATGATTCACTAACTTCTTCCCCCTAACAAAAGAAGGGGAGATTTGAAATGATTTGTGCTTTATTTAACAGGGATTTGTGGATTTGAAATTCAATAATTTTAAACTTCAGAAAATTAAAGCTTTGTAATGTAGGAGTAAAATCAGACGCCTATGTCCACTATGTTAAATAATACTATTATCTAAACGGTCTCTACATGTTAGCCTGACAAAAGAGACTTCGTGAACTCATTCAAACATTTGGAGAGACTATATAAAGACAAGTATGCAAACATAACATACTGACAAATTTCGTTGCTGCACGCATCTTTTCTTTGTTGTCCAGATTAAAAGATAGATACAGTATAATAAATGATGTAGTATTTCTTATGTCTGACAGTAGATAGTCTACACCTAAAAATACGATTATGAGATATACTTAAGCACCATAATATGAAGAAAATAAAATATTGAAAAAAGAAAACTGCAAAGTTCTTTTACATCTTGGCAAATGCTGCAGATGAGAACGAGGAAATATTACGCAAAAGGAAAGTCCAAAAAGGAAGAAGGCAACACAAGAAGAGGAAGCCTCCGGAGGCAAGCACACCTGTTTCCTCTCCAGAATCCCTTAGTTTACGGCGCCTTTCCTTTCCCTCTTCCTCTTACAATTATCCGTATGGAGACCCGGCTTCCGTGAACGGCGAGGCCCAATTTCCCGCACGGAATTCCTGTCTGTAGCTGCCACCTCCGGTGACAAGAGACCAGACTTCTGGCCCGGGCCCGTCGGTGGGAGGATGCTTTGAAGCCCGCCGAGATTTTTCGCCCTCTTCTTTCCCACTTCCCCCTCCCCACTCCTCGGAGTTTCCTGCAAGTCGAGGGCGGTTCCTAAAAGACTCGCGTGTCACCGACGGAGACAGAGAAGATAAGAAGGGC
>NW_004797718.1:303624-304947 GCF_000002075.1 Aplysia californica | reverse complement strand
GGGGTTAGTTCTAGAGAAACCAAAGCGTAAAGGCGTGGAATAACAACAAACCCGGCAAAGAGAAAGGAGGCGAGGGAGGGAGGGAGGGAGGGAGGAAGGGGGTGGGGATCATGAGAACGGGAAGAAAATCGGTACCAAACAAACGACCAATGCGAGGCCTGAACGGAACCGATAAGAAGGGACACAAAGCGATTCGGCTTTCTATCGATCCATCTCCAGACGGGGAAGGCACGGGAACTAATTTCTCTTCTCCGGTGCCCGTCGTTACGGCCTGGCGTGTCTCTCAGCCCTAAGCCAATCTCCGGAGCCCTGGTGGGCGTGGCTTGGCCTGTCACTGAGGGCGGGATTCCTAGCGACGTCATCGCCTATCGATCCGCGCTTCCAAGATGGCGGCTGTGGTTGTCGGGAGTGAGTGCACGCGCGCCGCTGTGGCTGGGTCCCGGGTGAGCGTGTTGTATTACGACACCAGAAATTCTACTGGGTACTGGAAAGACAATACAGTGGATACATTTTGTCACTTAATTAACAGTTGTTTTGTTCAACTACATAAAAAAACATAATAAAATTACTAACAAACACATCCACACATAGATCTAGATTCTACAAGTATGAACGAACATTAATTTCCTGAACAATACGGTGTTATAAAATATACAATTTGTAAGAGTCTCGATCACTTGAATAAATCATAGAAAATGGTATTGTTTAAAGCTTCTAAAAAACACAATATAATACATTGTCATGTTTTCGTTTATTAATGAAGGGTCGTTGTCCAATGTATTCAGTGTAAACGTGTTATATTATGGCCTTAAATACATGTAGAACAATATCATGTTTTGTATCACTCAGTTACGTCAGTTCCAAATATGAGTAGTTTCACTTCAACAACTAAGAGAAAGCTGGTGTACTCTGGTAGTCAAAGAGTTTCACAGACAATAATCTATACAGCGTAGAAATATATTTCTTTTTATAATAACTAAAGAGTATTTGCTGTTGGAGACGTTGGCTTTTCGTTTTTGCTATTTTTCCCATTAATACAAAAAAGAAAAAGAACTAGATCTAGAAAAGAAATTAATAAAAGGAAGGGGAGGGTGAGAGGAAGATAATGTGAAATGGACTTCAACGAGCACATTCTGAATTACAACATCACAAAAAAAGAGAAATCTGATAGAGATGGCACAAAAATGATTACAAAACACATACACGTGCGTACAGTACAAACACACACACACACACACACACACACAAACAGACACACACACAAACACACACGCACACACACACACACACACACACTTACTCACTCACTCACGAACAAACATA
>NW_004797718.1:302722-303276 GCF_000002075.1 Aplysia californica | reverse complement strand
GGGGGGCTCAGTTTGCCATTGTTTTCTAACAAAAATGATACTTTATAGATGTGGGATTGGATGTCGTAAAGGTAGAAAGAGATCTGTCCCTACATTTTCAAATTACATTGTATTTTTTTTTTCAAACATTGACTTCTTCAGGAGAGGTGAGTCGAGTATGATAGGAAGTACTAGGGGGTTTTTTTTCTTTAAGACAGAAACAAAGTGTAATGCATTACGAAGATGAAGGCTTCAGGTAATTCCTAATATTCTCATTCCTTTCACCGCAACATTTTGGCGAAATTTAAATGTCTTAGACTGAGAATGGCTCGATATTAAACTTATACTCTTTATGTCATTCGTGACTTCGTGACCTCTGTTTCCACAATATTTTACCTTATTTATGCTTATCTCACTGGTTTCAACATATCTGCAACTCAGGTACTTTCTTTTCTACCACACTAATTGTTCTGGTTCAAAAACAGCAGCAACAGCATGAACAGCAGCAACAGCATGAACAGCAGCAACAGCATGAACAGCAGCAACAGCATGAACAGCAGCAACAGCATGAACAG
>NW_004797718.1:301482-302622 GCF_000002075.1 Aplysia californica | reverse complement strand
TTCTCTCTCTCTCTCTCTCTCTCTCTCTCTCTCTCTCTCTCTCTCTCTCTCTCTCTCTCTCTCTCTCTCTCGCAGATACACACACTCCTCTTAGGGTCAAAGTGCACTCTAAACATGAGAATAAATCCCCAAAAAATTGCAAAAAAAACCGGAGCCACAAACACTCTTAAATCGCATCCCCCTCCCCCCTCCCCCATTCTCCTCAACATACTATCAGCCACAACCCAGCCCTGAGTTTCGTGTGAACGCCAACGGTCTCGGAACCAGACAGAGGTGAGAACTAACGGCCCAAATACAGCTACAGACCGGTATGACTTACACTGACGGGGGGCGAAAAGTCTCCCTGGCCGTCGTGATTTGGTCAATATTGACCCTCGACTGACCGCACTCCGGGTCTCTTTCTTCCGATGTCCGTGCGTCCATCGCAGCATTCTTCAGTTCCGAGTCGGGTGGACGTTATTGTGTTGGTGTGTGACGCTCGTTACAAGCAGCTCTGGTTACGTGGGACTCTGTGTTACCTGTTGTGTTTGTAACAGGGTACCTGTCGGGTTGAGTTCGTCGTAACGTATGGTTTATCACTTGGGTTTCGGTTGGAATAATATCATAGAGTAGAAACCGCTTTAATGGCTACCTGTCGAAGACTTACTTACTTACTTACTTACAACCCGTTACGCCATCTGGCGTTTAGGGCAGCAACAAAGGATCTCCAGCTGTGTCTGTTTTGGGCCATCTTGGTCAACCTCGCCCACAAATGGTTCGAGGACTTCATTTCAGACTCTGCTGTGCGTCTCCAGGTCACTTTGGGTCTACCCCTCTTGCGATGTCCTTCGTGTGTCCAGTGGAGGGCAGTCTTTACAATAGAGTCTGGTTCCCTACCCAGAACATGTCCAATCCATCTCCATCTTCTGCTTTGTCGAAGACAATCACCTGAAAAAATAATACGTCTCACTTTCCTCTCTTGCATTTTCCTACCTTAAAATGACATTGTCCAAGACGTCCAATTGTTTAGTAAGGCAACCACTTCTCTCATTAACAATGGATGGGTTTTTGGACAACTTCGACTGTCAAAAGTTTACACGCACATGTATATATTATGTATATATTTATGTGTGTGTGTGTGTGTGTGTGTGTGTGTGTGTG
>NW_004797718.1:298608-301382 GCF_000002075.1 Aplysia californica | reverse complement strand
CAGCAACAGCATGAACAGCAGCAACAGCATGAACAGCAGCAACAGCATGAACAGCAGCAACAGCATGAACAGCAGCAACAGCACCACCAATAACGACAACAGAAACACCACATCAACAGCAGCCCAAAACTCAACAATACAACAAAGTTTTAAAAACTAAAAGCATTCATAACTTTTCTTTACAAAATGTGTCTTTCCCTTACTCTGCATCATTTTTTTTTCTCACCTTGCATTTTTCTTTTAACCAAAACGCATGTTATTATACCTTCATTCCTTCCCACAAACATTCATCCTCGGCACAACATACGTCATACTTTCTTCAGAAACCGACATTTTCGCGGATCGTTATCTTTATTTTTAGAGGGGTTTTTATTTTCATTTTTCGTTTGCTACATTCACAATGCTTTTTATATTGGTGCAAATGTTCACTAAAAGTCTTTCTCTAAAAGATGCCATTTTCCCATTTTAAAAGGAGAAAAAGAAGGAAGGAAAGAAAAAAAAAAAGAATACTCAGCTCTTTTTATAAGAAATGGTGGAGGAGAAGATTAGAAAGTGCGCGGAAGAGAGGGATTGTGGTGGGGATAAAAAGCAGGCCTTGCACGGCATTAGATGAATCTGTTTAAATACCCTGGGCAGAGAGAAAAAAAAAATCCCTCAAAATTGGTAAATCGAAGCCCTTGTAAAACCCCAGTGCCTGCCAATTCTTCTCAAGCCCATTGAGCTGACCTAGTTTTTGACCCAGTGAGCAATTAATAAAGCCTAATCATTCGTACGAGTCGCGAGCGACTCTGCCGGAGAATTAAGTTATGCGCCTTGATATGAAAGTGATGCTTAGAAAGCCAGACTTGTCGATAATGACAGTGATCATTAGTCGGCGTGTCTTGTGACAGTGTCTGGGGCGGATGCCGGGGTTTTAGGGATGGGTCGGACTCTCATGGCTTTAGGATCTCGTTTTCAAGTATTCTTTTTCTTGTTCGTTTATAATTTTGTTGGGTTTTTTTGCCCTTTTCTTTTTCTTCCTTTTTTTTTGGTTTGGATTTTGTTATTGTCTTTTGTTTTGGGCTCAGATTTTCTCCACTTCTTCTCTTTCGCCGAGTTTCGATACCCGAGACAAGGAATATCACTCAAACCCCATTATGAGATGATGAAAACCTGAGAACTGTGATAAACGTGGTGGCTTGAGAGTGATGAGAGTTTATCAAGTTTACTTGTGTAAGAAATCTGAGCGCCCAAGTGCGTATATGCCAGGTTTTTCTGTCGCTGTTTTTTGTGTGTGTGTTGTTTTTTTTTAGATTATTTTTTAAGAAGGGGAGGCACATTAATACCTATAAAATAAAAGTCTTCTACGACATATAGTATACAACTCTCTTTGGAAAGCATTCCTTTTAAAATCTCCCTGCTCCACTTCAAATGAAACGAACACGCGCTCAGACTGCAAAAAAAAAATGTTAAAAACGAAACAACATAGACACACATATATACACAAACATAGAGAGAATGAGGGGGAGAAAGAAAGAAAAAGAGACAGACAGACAGACAGACAGACAGACAGACAGACAGAGACAGAGGCAGGGACATAGACAGACACAGAGAGAAAGAGAGAAAGAGCGAAAGAAAGAGAAAGAGAGAGAGAGAGAGAGAGAGAGAGAGTGAGAGAGAACGAGAGAAGAGGAGAACAGTTAAAGAAAGTGAGAAGGAGAGCGAGAGAGAGAGGGAGAGAGAGAAAAAATGAGAGAGGATCGAGAGAGAGAGAGAGAGAGAGAGAGAGAGAGAGAGAGAGAGAGAGAGAGAGAGAGAGAGAGAACAAAGACAAAGAAAGAGGGTTTGGAAGGGAGATGGAGAGACGGAAAATATCTATAACAGTGCCCTACTAAAGTGTTATTATTTACTGTTTACTTCATTATTTATGTTATACTATTACACTTACTGGCAAGACAGGTTAATCGAAGCTCTTGACTCATAAAGGAAACAAGTCATATTATTTTATTTAGTAGAGGTTTTACGGCGCTCGCCACAGCATAAGGTCATATGAGCGCCAGAAACAAGTCAGTAAAGTGGGGCTTCTTAAATTGTTATAGTGAAACATACTCTAACTCCGAAAATGAAACCTCTCATGTACCTAAGACTAGCCAAATATCAACACTCAGAAGCCCCCCTTGAAGAATCAACTCTCAAGAAAGAATACTGTGAGCTAAAGAAGGTATCGCTTAGCGTGGATATTTCTCACGAGTGCAAAAATCCGGTATTGTGTACATTCATTTACAATATAGGCCAAATCAAATATTGATTAGTTAAGTCCCTTCACGGCATAATTATGCCCCCTGAGTCCGGTAAATCTTTTTTCCACGTTAGTTGAGATTGACACAACGACTCAAGGGTGTCGAAGAGGAGAGAGTTCTGTGAAGTTTCCTCTACAACTGATATTTCTGTGGTATTTGGTCTTAGGCTTAAAGGCGGGTGGTTAGCAACTTCAAAGAGTTATAGTGCGAGAAGAAAGTGTGGGAACTGTCTGAAAGAATGAAAAGAACCAAGCCTTGTATGTCTGAACTTGCAACAGCAGAATGGTACATACGAGATCAAAATGACCACAGAAGGGAAGAAAAACCTTGCTATGACGTAAATGAGAATATCAAAGTTGGATAATAATAACCAAGGGTTTACTTTGTTTATACATGTATCGTGTTTCATCTTGCTTGCGCCATTGCACTTTTATGTGGTCACTTATTGTCCTTGTGGCTATGAAAGGACAAGGTTGGGGTGTGGAGGTAGACGGG
>NW_004797718.1:296427-298508 GCF_000002075.1 Aplysia californica | reverse complement strand
GAGGGGGAGGCTTATAAGGGTAATTAATTTACGACACTGTTTATGCAGTTAAGGATAATCAATGATAGTAAATAACAAGATGGGCCACTCAGCCAAAAAAGTGTCCACAGGAAGTATGCTCTTTGCTTCAGATGGCGCTGCAGTCTGTTTTGAAGCTCTCTTTCGTTTTTCCAGAAGAAGAATAGGAATAGCACCTCATTGCGTGCGCAGATCGACTGCTGTTCATCAGCAGTTCGGGTACGTTCAGTGCGGAGTTTTAGTTTTTTTTAAATTTTAATGACCTCTCGCCTTTCATTCTAAAGTCAAATTAAACAAAGAAAACCCTCACCCTTTCCTCCGGAAGAGGTTTTTTGTCAGCGTAACCATTTTACAAAAGCGTTCTTCCGAAATTTATCCCAAAACTTGCTAGTTTCACTTTGATTTTTTAAAACTCAAGTAGGGTAACTCTGTTCGCAAAGAGTGCGCTTTTGTGAAGAGGGCGCCACCAAATTTTGAGGACACTTTTTTAATTGGCTCAATGAGAGAAGTGGCCCATCTTGTTATTTACCATCATTGGGATAATTAAGAGGAGTACTAGTTTCATCATGTTGTTTTTTTTTAATACAAGTGATTTCTGCGTCCCGGTCTGCACAATTTGGAACATTTTGAAGACGAGCTTCCAACGCTGCATGCTAGGGGCAAAACCGGACTGTGAGAGATATAACATCCCAGCACCAAGATCGACATACTGGAAAAAAAAATGTTTTTCTCACTCAGGAATTGAACTGGCGTTTCCTACGTGTATTAGTATAGAGCCTGTGGGTGGTTGGAGGGTGCTCTGGTGTGGTTTGCTTCTTCCTTCCAATCAAGCATCTATCGCCCTTATCTCTCCTTTTTCTTTTTTGTATTTGTTTTTCTCTTGTAACACCTCTAATCTTCTGCACTTTTATGACCTTATTGAGTTGCAAGTGCCGTAAAACTCTTACTATTTAAACTAAAACTTAAATAGAGCCTAACCGCTATACCACGTACGCTGGTCGACCGTGTCTGTAAGGCCCAACCATGGACTGATTACGATACACTAATGTCTCAGATTGACTGGGATAAAAGTTGGAATAATAACTTCTCCATGCGGGAATGAACTCGCGCCTTCCGCTTGCAAACGCTAAGGGGTTTACCATTACACCAAAGACACTGGTTTGCTCTCCCTAGACAGCGACCTTGGTGTATCAACAGCCACGATAAGGGTGAAAATGGGATGTGAATATTTTTTACTGCTCTATCAACAGAAAATTCTGTTACTGGAGAGTTTTTATTCAATCAGATTATTAAATGTATATAATAGCTCTCTCTGACTATGATTGAGTTTTTATTTTCCTTTTTCTATTTTTTTCCAGAAAAAAGAGGTGTTTATGCTTTTCCGCAAGAAAAGAAGGGGGGGGGGGGGAGGACCAGTGACGCGATATAATTTTTAGAAGGGTTCTTTATTTAGGTGTCAAGGCAGAGAGAGAGAGAGAGAGAGAGAAAGAGAGAGAGAGAGAGAGAGAGAAAGAGAGAGAGAGAGAGAGACAAACAGAGAGAGACAGAGAAAGACAGAGAGAGCGAGGGAGAAAGAGAGAGAGAAAGAGAGAGAGAAAGAAAGAAAGAGAGAGAGAGAGAGAGAGAGAGAGAGAGAGAGAGAGAGAGAGAGAGAAGAAGAAGAAGAAGAAGAAGAATTGAGAGAGTGGTGGGGAAGAAAAGTTTGAGTAAAAAGTAGAGCTCAGAGGCGTGTGTATTCTATAGATTATCTATTTAAAATGTAAGAATGGTATGAGAAAGACCGTAAGACACCCCCCCCCCCTGCCCCATAATGTTTGTAAAGAAAAATACAGAAAATTAAAGGGGAACAATATGGAAGAAAAAGATATGAAACGAAATTCAAGCCCACAAAGCAAAACAAAGGTGATTGAGGTTATAACAGAAAGATTCCCCCCCCTCCCCCCCCCGAAGAAAAGAAATAAAATATCTGAGCAAAACAGTTCTGCAGAAGAGATTAATGTGTTTTACAGCCTTCTCAGAAGTCGTGCAAAGGAGAAAGCCAAATACATTTCAAGTTCAGCTCC
>NW_004797718.1:294747-295833 GCF_000002075.1 Aplysia californica | reverse complement strand
CTCTCTCTCTCTCTCTCTCTTTCTCTCTCACTCTCTCTTTGTCTATCTATCTGTCTGTCTCTCTATCTATTTATCTATTCGTCTGTCTGTCTGTCTGTCTGTCTGTCTGTCTGTTTGACTGTCTGTCTGTCTGCCTAACTATCTATTTATTTTACTCTCTCTGCTCTCTTTTGTTCTGATTTAAATAAAAACAACTCCACTTTGCCAGACAGAGCCAACCGAGGCTAAGAGGTATGGAACATCTCAGCAGAAAGACCGATATATTCGATAACAATTTTCTCCTCAAATGATAATCAAAACTCGGTTCTCCTCCATGCGACAGCGAAGTGCCTAACCGTTTCACCATAAACGCCAATAAATAAGATGGTGACCACCTCATCTTTGGTAGTTTTCGTATTGCCGCCAGTTGGTCTAACTCTTCTTCCTGTATCCAGTTGGTCTCCAGTTATATGTCAGATACGGTAATCTTCCTTCTGACATTCTCAAAACAATGTACGTAAATATCGACCAATAGACCAGGATGTGAGTCAAGAGGCCCATTTTGCGTGAATCCGAGAATCTTAGTTCTTCCATAATCATAAGCTGGACTTAGCCTGAAGTAGTCTCTATAAGTGTAACAGCATTATTGCAAATTCTCAGGACTGCTAAGAGTGCCGTTAGCTGTGGCACAAAAAGCCGCTGTGCAAATCATTGGAGGGCATTTCTTGACCTTAAGTTGTCTGGGGACTTTCTGATGTCTAAGGCTCTCTATCCATTTTGCTCAGTGCTGTCGGAGATGGATAATATTAAATTCGAAGGTCGCATCAATAAAATACCCGTAGAGTTGGAGTAGTTATAAAATTATATTTTATGAATGAGTAAAATTTGATCCTCCATTCTTAACTCTTGTTGATTTTTTTCCGACGAAGACGTCACGGTGACCAAATTGTGTCTCCAAGGAGAATGGAAACCCTACTTGTCAATACTATTATCAGACATGAGCGCTATTCTTTAAAATTGTTTGTTATCTGAGATCATGGTAGATCCATAGGAAATAGGAGGGAAGGAGTGGCTGGGATGAGGGGATAATGAGTAAAAGGGATTTTG
>NW_004797718.1:292695-294647 GCF_000002075.1 Aplysia californica | reverse complement strand
GAGGGGAGGGAGGGGGGTAAACAAAGAAAAAAAAAATGAGAGGTGGAGTGGGACAGAAGGAAGTCAATACTGAAATTTATAAATGTCGATGAAAGCCGATTACTTTGATCAGATTCGAGCCTTGACCATCAGCGTTTACTGGCGGACTACGCCACCACAGCGATCGGCTTCCCGAACCTTCCTTAAGAGAGATCGGAAGAAAATAATCCTAAATCCGTGACCACATCACAGATTTGGGGGTCATGAGGTCTTCAAGACGGTAATAAAGTCATGGCTTGCGTGCGTCCGCCACATCAACGAACAAAAACCTGGGCTGGCCAGCAATTTGCCCACATTTGGCGGACTCAAAAGCCGTTTGCGTGCCTCGTTCCCGGTGGCGTTGCGTGAGTGGGCGGGGCTTGAGGTCGTGCGGTCTTTAGCGACGACCCCCAGGGCTGTGAGTAATCGACACAAGGCATTTTGAGTATCGGTTGAAGCTTTGAGCTTAACTCCTGTCTTGTATCCGATGTTTTCTGGACAGAGTCTAAGTAAAATTTTGTCCTCCTTTTTTAAAATCTAGTTAAATTCTTTTTCCGAGAATGACGTCACTGTGACCAAGTTGAGTGAAGACCCCAGATGTGAATACTGGGAGTGAATTCGGCATGGACGTTTAAAGTTTACTTTCATCGTTATCTTCTTAAAATATGTATCAGTCAAACCTCCCCTAAAATGTTCACTCTCTCCTCCTCCCCCCCCCCCCCCTTTGGGGTGTAGCCCTCCCCCCCCCCCCCCCCCCGCCCCATCTCTGTCTTGCTCTCTCACGAACTGCTAGACCACAGAACAGAACAAGTCCAGGGGAAAAATAAAGGGATAGGTGACACAGACGAAGTTTTTTTAAAATTTTAGCGCCGTAACACAGACGAAGCAGACATCAACTTATTGATCAAAAGTACATTTCACGCTACGTTTAATACAACAATAAATGCTTTAGGAAGTGGGCTGCTTCAGCCCTACCCGTCAGAGGGAATGGAATGCACCGTTCATGTACACAGACAGAAAGATGCACTTATTGCAGCAGACATTTGGCACTGAAGAATCTACAATTCTTATTCCCTATTACAATGCAATGCAAACTGCTGGTTTTTTCTATGCATCTGTAGAAACAACGACAACGCAAAAATATTGAATACAAAAACAAAACAAAAAACAAAAACAACCCTCCCTCCACAAAAAAGCTAACAAAATAAGTAAACCATGCAGCTCCAAATTGTTATTACCGAAATCAGCCCTCAGGCAGGCAAATAATGTCCTGCAGGCGAGTACGACAGGATGTATTCGATACCACTGTAGTTCTCGTGACAGGGGTGTCGTCACGATAACGTAAATCCTGTTAGTGCGACCAGTCAATGGCTGGCTCTCCCGACATTCCCCTCTGTCGTTACCGGACCTTATTGCTCTTTACGCCCAGGATCTGGCTCTGTTCCTTGCGTTAACGACCAAGTTAATGCATCTTATTGCATACTTTATTGACATTTTCTGCCCTCCATTATTTTGGTTTCAGCTTCCAAAGTTACAAAAGAATCTTTTAGACTGATGTGAAAAGAAAAGAAGAGGCTATTCTAATTTTCTGTTCTTTTCAACTGTTCTTTTCTTTGTAATACTTTTAAACAGAACTTTGGACGGGGAAAGGGGGGGGGTGGAGGGCAGATGGAGGCGTGATGAAATTAAAGGCAGAGAAAAACAAATTGGTGGCCAAGATGACGACGGGGACGATGATAGGGAAGAAAATAACAAAACAAAGCCCGGGAAGAGATGACATTATTTTCTTTTTAAATTTTACAACAACAACAACAACAACAACAACAACAACAACAACAGAGGATTCATGCGTTGGTAGTAATTAGATCTACATCTGTCTGAAATAGTAGATGCTCAAGTGAGGATGGATACAGTTCCCGGACCATGCGTCCCCC